>NC_136414.1:115665000-115927500 GCF_051521515.1 Lactuca serriola | reverse complement strand
TGATTGCCCTTTTGCTAGTTGAGTGTCACCTACCTCGGCCCAACATAGGGGCGATCTACATTTACGACCATAGAGAGCCTTGAAGGGAGAAACCTTGATGCTCGTATGGTAATTGTTGTTATAAGAGAATTCGATCAGAGGCAAGTGGGCATCCCATGATTTTCTGAAATCAATCACACAAGCTCGGAGCATGTCCTCGAGTGTCTGAATGGTACGCTCACTCTGACCATCCGTCTGTGGGTGGTAGGCAGTGCTCATATCTAGTTGTGTTCCCATTGCTCTCTGAAGAGATTTCCAGAACCTTGAAGTGAATCTGTTATCTCGATCTGAGATAATAGATACGGGAAATCCATGGAGTCTCACAACCTCCTTGATATAGATTCGGGTCAGCTTTTCCATCTTGTAGGATTCTTTTATTGGCTAGAAATCAGCGGATTTTGTTAATCTATCGACAATTACCTAGATAGCATCCAATCCGTCCGCTGTCTTCGACAGTTTAGTCACGAAGTCCATAGTAATCCTCTCCCATTTCCACTCGAGTATCACTGGTTGTTGCAGTAGTCCCGAGGGCTTTTGGTATTCCACTTTCACCTTGGCACAAGTAAGACACTTGCCCACGAAAGTGGCTATCTCTGCCTTCATATTAGGCCACCAATATTGCTACTTGATATCCAAATACATTTTTTCTGACCCTGGATGAATAGAATATCACATCTTGTGGGCTTCGTGCATGACTGTCTCTTTGAATCCCCCAATTTTGGGAACCCAGATTCTATTCATGAAGCAGTAGGTTCCGTCGTCTTTGACTTCGAGCTCCTTCTCCATTCCTCGTAGCGATTCACTGGCGACATTTTCTGGTTTCAATGTATCCAATTGGTCTTCCCTGATTTGTGAGGCTAGATGAGATTGGATGGTGATTGACAGGGTCTTCACATGACGACTTGAAAACTCCTTTCTACTCAGGGCATCGACTACTGCGTTAGCCTTGCCTGGATGGTATTTGATTTCACACTCATAATCATTTAATAGTTCAAACCATCTCCGTTGCCTCATGTTTAGTTCCTTTTGATTTAGAATGTGTTGGAGGCTCATGTGGCCTGTAAAGATGGTGCACTTGGTACCATATAGGTAGTGCCTCCAAAATTTTAAGGCGAAGACCACCGCCCCCTGTTCGAGATCATGCGTGGTATAATTTACCTCGTGCGTTTTCAGTTGTCTAGATGCGTAAGCAATTACCCTCCCACGTTGCATAAGGACACAACCTAAACCCTGATTCGAAGCATCATAATAAACTATGAAGTCCTCGGTTTCCTCCGGTAAGGATAGCACTGGAGCACTATAGAGGGCTCGCTTCAAGGTTTGGAAGGCAATTTCTTGCTTCTCAGTCAAGCTGAAAGGTACGCCTTTCTGTGTCAATGTGGTGAGGGGTTTGGCTATCTTGGAGAAGTTTTGAATGAATCTTCGATAGTAGCCTGCGAGGCCTAAGAATTGACGAATTTCCGTTGCTGTTGCCGGAGTTGCCTGGCTTTCGATTGCTTTGATCTTGGTGGGGTCCACGTGTATTCCTTCTTGACTAACTACATGGACAAGAAAATTTACACTCCGAAGCCAGAATTCGCACTTGGAGAGTTTCACGTACAACTTTTTAGCCCGTAGGGTTTCTAAAATCTGTCGGAGGTGTTGGCGAAGTGTTCACGGTCTGAGAGTTCTTCTGAGCAGCCGCCTGCAAAGAATCTAAAAACAAATGAGCTTCAGAAATTAGTTTATCGACTTTTGCAGTCGCATCTTTGCATTCCTTCGTGGAAGCCTCAACAGCAAGGGAGGCCTTCTGGCATTGGGAAGTAGAGGCGTCAATAGCCTTAGCTGCAGCAAGGAGGGAGGCATTATGTTCTTTAACAATGGAGGAGAACAATGCCTTGAGAGCAACGTCGAAATAGCAACCAGAGGAAGAGGAGGAAAGCAGTTGATCAAGTTTGTCATTGACTTCCTTGAGATGACGCTTGGTCACAGGAGCATCTTCGTCTTCATCACTTTGTACACGGTAAGGACTGGAATAAGTGGAATCAAATTCCAAGTCCTCACCACCAAGAACTAGTGTGGTGTCAGTGGATTGGGTAGGTGATAAGGGTTTTGTAGTGACAGGAGGTTCGGTTGTAACTGGTGGTTCGGTTGTGACAGGAGGTGTGGGTGCTGAAGAGTGAGCCCCCGTAGTAGTTGTGGTAGTGGTAGTTTATGTGAAGATTGGATCAGGGATGGGAATAGTGGTTGATGGTTGAGAGGTAGAGATGGGAAAAACTGGAGGGATTGAGATTGGTACAGAAACAGGTGGAGGAGAAGGGGGTTGGGAGCGAACAAGTATTTCTGGGGTAGGCGAGCAAGGCGGGGTATTACCATGACCCGAAGCCTCCTCATCAGAGCTTTTGCTTTCTAATTCTGAAGGAGTAGTAGATTTGTGTTTAGGAGGAACATACTCTGAGTCCGAATCGCTTGAGGATTGAAGTATGAGTCTCCGAGCGGGTTTCTTCTGCGTCTTCGGTTGAGGCTGTAATGGAGCAACCTTATCTGACTTTCGCTTCTTAGGTGTTTGACCCTTGGTTGGTTTTGTAACTTTCGCCTCCTTCTGTGTCTCAGTTTTCTTTCCCCTCTTGGCTGGCTTGCCAGCCTCTTCAATGGAGCGAACCATGGCTGGTGTGAGTTCCCTTGGACCCGAAGAAGGATGCTTCTTGTATTCTTGAAGAACATTGCTTGCAGCAGACACACAGGCAAGCATGGCTTTAGGGATTGATCCAATGAATGAATACTTGGTTGGATCTGTGACAATAATCTTTATGGTCTGAAAAGTGGCGATTGAGGAGAGAAGAGAGTCCGCCATGATTGGAACGTGGAGACGATCCATTGCCCACTTTGTAATGATGGACCTGTTGGGTTTTGAGCAATCTAACACTTCCTAAGTGTGCATGCAACCCTAATAAACCTTGGATCTATGTTTTCTTCTAAAATACATGCAAATAATAACTTCCAAGGTTTCTTCCTAACTAGCATAGCATAAGGATTATGAATCATAAAAGTACTAGTAGAAATACATACCTTTTGATGATTGTTGATTGTATGGAGTTTGAGAGCCAAGCACCAATAGTGTGAATGCCTCAAATGGAATCACAAATCACCACTAACACATGGAAAACTTTGAGAGAGTAGTATACTTTCTTGTGGAATCGGCCACCACTAAGTCTCACACAACTAGTGCCTACACTTAGGCCCTATTTCTTGCATCATATGCTTCTTTATATAGTGTGCATGGTTAGGGTGAAACCCTAATAACCCATGTCTTTTCCTTTGCAAGGATCCATGGGTTAAAAGCTCCATGGACCATCCATGGACTTCCATATTAGCTTAGCCCATTAACCTATAAGTATTAGCCCACACTATATAAAATATAATAGCCCATAATTTAATCAGTCTTCTTTTTAATCTCTAAATTAATTCATAATTAATTTAAGACTAAAACTAATTAAATAACATGACTTCATATTAATATATTATAACTTATGATATATTAATAAATCGTAAGTATACAATTCTCATAAAATTATCCATAAATCGTTTGGGTGAAGTGCAACCCAAATGGACCATGCCGGGTCGGGTCAAGTATGTACCAAATAAGTTATGGACTTAGACACCTTATCCAACAGACTCCCACTTGGATAAGTCTAATAACTATATTTGCGTATGTTACTTCAGGAACGAACCAACAATCGTAGCTCTCGAAAACTCTGTTGATCTATGAAGCGCCATTTTAGATAAGTGATCATATAATCCTCTGTTCTCATGATATCAGCCGGACAAATACATGGAACAACGTCGTACTTATTGTCCAACAATTTGTTTCCCGATTTTCGATTTGTTTGACAAAGAACTTAATCGAACACATCAATTTAGTTCTGACCGGCCGGTACATAGGTCACAACAAAATCATCGAGGGGCCTAGATATCGCTTCTATTTCTAGAAGGAACAGATAAACTTCGACTCATATGCTTGTTCTACTACTTGTTGAATTGTACACAAAGGCACGTTTTATAACATCAAGTTACTGATGCATTTACGTGCAATCAATGCACAACCAACTCATAGGTAACAACTCATATCTCTAGGTTTGAAGATTTATATGATATTACCGTCTCACGATCACTCGAGATAAATTCCATGAAGTGATACAAGTGAGCGTGGGTTTAATCCAATACTCATAACTTATGAGCACTCATGAATGTTGTAGCAACCATTGCTATGACTAAACCCATTTAGCCATCTACAAACTCGATTCATGACAGTCTTGATTCATACCTACTTCCAACATATGAACGACTGTGGAGTGTTTAAATAACTTAGTCATTTGGAAAGAATAACCTAGCTATTTTGGAAGTCAAAACATGCAAAGTGAAACACAATAATAATCGAATCCAATATGGTCTCAGAACCCTTTTGAATATAAATAGAACCACCTTTTATTTATCACCATATTGATTACACATTATTCATTGTATAATGTTTCAAACAATCAACTTAAGACTTGAATAAAAACAATAGTCGTCCCATGCTCCTAGCATGTACACTTTGTTTTTCTAAACAATAGTTATCCCATACTCCAAGTATGCACACTATGTTTGTCTATGATCCTTACATTGTGATGTAGATCAATTGAACATGATTCCAATAATACTCATTTCACAATCCCAAATCCTTATTGTAAATGTGAGAATCCCCGATTCCTATCATTTACCAAAAAACTGTTAGATTTTAAACTTTTATGCAATGTTCCTCTTGTAATGATTATGCACAAAGTCACCAAAACCTTGTCACCAGTCATTACAGAGTATTCCAAAGAAGATCAACTTTATGAAAACGAAGTCTCATATTCAAAGTACATTGCTTTGAACATCCTTCTTGCATTAACGTTTTCTAGTCTTACATAGATTGAATAACTTCCACCTATGGAGACATTTCCAAAGTCCCATTTTGAGTATCACTTCCGAACAAGAGTTACTTCTTTTCAGAACATGTCAATACGGTCCTTTCCGACAACTTACATCATACTTCCAACTTTTCCTGAGCAACCAATCTTTGGCGAACCTCATATTGTCCTCGACAATTGCTTAATCACTTTAGTCATATCCAGTTCTAGACTTTTCCCTTCTCAATGCCTTAAGCATTTGGAAAATTTAGAAAAGATGAATATTATAGCACATGCAATCGATCCTATATCCGAAGCATATGGGACACGATTCATGATGTTTGACATAAAGACATGATACTAGACCAGTCTTTTGCTACAATATTTTTTATTTGCCATGTTTTCAAAATTTAACTATGAAGAGGGATGCCGTAATCATAATCGAATTTTGAAAACGCAATAGATGTAGAATTTCTTCAAGTTGAACCATTCCAACATAAAATTCATACATATATATTCTTGACTAAAGATGATTAAAATCTCAATCTAAGCTTTAGAATTGAAATGAAGTATAATTTCCTTTCCCTTAATTATTGCAAAACAACTTTTCAACCCCTGCAACTTCACGAATTGAAACTTTGTTTTCTATAATTAACATTGCTAACTTGCAACACTAAACGTAATAATCATGCTCCCACTAACATGATGATTATCAGCATAACACTTATGCTCCCACTAGCTCTGACATATTTCCAGAAATCTCTTGGGCTTCTGAAATTTAGATTCATACACCCTTTCTTAGATAGCTCACATGTGTGTCTAAGCAATTTCAAGAACTATGAAAAGGGATGCCGTAATCATAGTCTCAATTTCTTAGACCTTTGCCATTTCTCACAAGTCCATGTTAGTGTGTCGGTTAACCACACGCACTCCACTAACGACTTTTGAAAATGCAAATAACACAATTGATATCTACGTAAAATCTACTTAGTGAAAGCGTTTACTCACCATCATTTTCATGAATCAGAGAGAAACCTTATGATACTTAGATTTTATAGTGTATGAGTTCCTATCCATGTGAATTTGTCAAAACCATAATCACAAGATAAGGTTAGTGACAAATTCAGCCTTCCATGAATTAAACTTGTTCAATCTTAGTTTCTTGTCACCTTGGTAGCACAAGGCCCACCAATGCTTCCAAGTTGAACTCTGATAACTCACATGCAAATTCAACTTATTTGAAGTAGGTACAGAAACAAGAATTATGTCATTACGATAGGTTGCAAACCTTACGTTGTGTGCTAGTGATAAATTACAGGTTTTACTCTTGATTAAATCTTGAAACTCTTTCAGGATCTTTAAGGCTCCCACTGTCCCCTTGACATATAAGTTTCCCCAGTCAAGAACCATTCCTTGACAAAACAAATATTCAAGGGATAGTGCGGATTCTTATCAAGACTAACACTTCACACAATTCGTCTTAGTTGGTCTTTGTCTCATCCAAGACATCACAACTTACCAATCTCAAATGTACAAGGGTAGAAACATTCTACACTACATTTGATAAGTGTTTTAAATCTTACTTTATGTCACTCTAGGTTACAATCTTGGAGTATGACTCTAAGAATTGTTTTGGAACGAAATATGACTCATCTTCTTAATTTTAACCAATCCAACAATTCATGACCTCTCTTCTTAGCCATAACAATGCACTAAGACGTCCTTAGAGTATGAATTTGTGATATGGTTTCATAATCATTAAGATGATCATGAAATACGATACTAAAGTACTCTCCCATCCTTTCAGATTTGAGAAACTTTTATCTTTCTGCCTAATTTGATTCTTCTCATTTGTTTTGTCATACATTGTAACCTTTCCAATGTTACAGAATTATACTTAACCTTATAAGTATAATCATATTTACTAATCTTTAGTAAATCATGACAAATCAATCTTTGTGGTGGACCTTGACCAGCGCACACCCAGTGTACCTAATTCCTTAGTCCTTCAATTGACTCACATATACATGTGATCAAAGAATTAGTCTTAATTTTCAAAGATGAAAATTCTCATTCATCATACAATACAACTTGTATGATTCCAAGTTTCTGTCCAATTGAAACTTGGGTGATGAAAAACTTTCTTCATTTGGTAAATTCAGACACTACCACAAATAAAAGAATCAAATCCACTTTCCAATATTGCTATTACTGGAAACATATAAGCAACAATTTTCCACAGATGCCATTGTTAGGATATTTTTAAAATAAAAAAAATTAAAACCCCCTTTTTTTTCTTTTTTTTTAAAACTTTGCGGAAAAACTTATCCTTACAATCTACATGAAAACCTTGTTGTTATCTATTCATAAGCAATATATTATAACTCTTAAGGAACAGCTCAAAATTTTGATTGCTGAACCATGCGATCGAAAACCCACCTTTGCAGTCAGAATCAATATATACTTACTTTATGCTTCCTATCTTTTCTTTGATTCTTAAAAACATCAGCATGTGACCCATTCACATTATGTAATAAGAATCTCCAAATAGGAACTTAATAGAGTTAGACAGTGGACTTTACCCGAAGTAGAGTCAAACCTCTTGACTTGATCAACCTTATGACCATTCAGGTGAATAGGGCAGCTTCACAACCAATGCCCCTTCCTTTGGCAACAAAACACATGGACCCTTTGGTAATGGCACATGAGACTATCTCAGACTTAGCCTTTCTCTTTACCATTTGGTCAACCGAGTTGACTATGGCCGATCCCTTTCCACTGGGAAGAGAAATCCTTTTCTAGATATCCAATGCTACCATTGTCAATGTCCATGTAGACTTGGGAAGTTGTTCTTTTAATCAAATTTGCTTTACTGGTGTTACAAATCATTGCTGATTCCACAACACCAAGCAAATAGATAACATCATTAAGGGTCATGTCATAGTCCGCCACATAGTAGTCCCAAAGAGACTCACTATGTTACTAAGAAAGTGATTGAACATCCAACTTTCACGGGACTTTGACACCCAACTCTCCCGGCTTGTCAATATGTGACTTTATCTCCAAGATGTGAGCACACATAGACTATGCTTGCCAATAGGGATTGAGTGACTTTAAACTTTTCAAGAACTTGTGGGTGAGGGAGAATAATTGGAGGAAGTGAAGGAAGTGAAGCATGATGTTGAGGGACACCATCTTCAAGAGATTTGGGAAGATCATAGTTGTCTGAACCAGACATCTATAATGGGAGAAAATCAAGTTAGTTGATTCAAAATCCTTAATATAACACCCAATATGAAATATTAAGGCTAGGACCCAACACAATATTTTATAATTTGGAAGAGGGATGCCGTAATCCAAGCTATAAAATATTTGAAGGTAGGCGAATGACGATTCACCAATTTCCACCATGAAAAACGAAATAATTTATTAAGTTTTAATTGGATTTGAAATTCCTAGATCTTTTGAGATTCATTGAACTTTTCAATGGCATGTTTCAATCTCGAGTGTGCCCTCTCAAATTTTGTGAATGGGATGCCGAGGATCACAAAACAAGGTGTGAATAACCATACCAAGTCACTTGGTACCCTTAATATTATCACCCAATCAATGTGCCGGTTAACCACACACGCTCCATTTATCTATGACAAACATTAAGTCACCCTTCGTGATCCTTACTAGTCCAAGTTAGTGTGCCAGTTAACCACACACGCTCCACCAACGACTTGGTAAGGTACAAAGTGTGAATTCCATGGGCTAGCACCAAAATTCACATTTTTCCTAAAGTAACTAAGATTGGGAATTAAATAAAAACATTTAGTTACTTTATAATAATCATTATAATTTTAATGAGAATTTAAAGTCATTGTCCTACCCGTTCGGCTAACGACCCTCCACCAGTCAAGCAAGCGGTGGGTGAGAGTGGACACCCATTAAGTTGCCATTTTATAGGCAACAACCTTATACCCACCTTATAGACCGGCTTCGTGAATGAGGCCTACTAACGGTAAAACGACTTGTTCTTATACATATATATAATAATTAACCATTAATCTTATAATAGTATAAGGGTAGAATTTTAACTTTTAAAACTTCTAGGGTATGGAATTAAAGTTTGTGTGAGACTTTACAAATTCCAAAACTTGAGGGCAAGTTTTGAACAATTCATAAACTTTTGGATATTCATAACTAATGAGTTTTAATTAAGTGTTTAATACTTTTAATGAAGAGTCTCTTGGAAATCCATAACTTGAGGACAAGTTATGAAGTCCATAAAAGCATTTATGAGAAAAACTCTTCTAAAGTGTAACTTATGACTTCTTAAAAAACATTTAAAAGAAAAAACTTTTGGAATTCCATAACTTGAGGACAAATTATGAATTCCATTAAAACACATTAAGATCAAGAATTAAGTAACAAACAATTTGCAAATAATTCCTATGATCTAACAAAACTCATATGAACATGAACATCCACATCAACAATTTCAAGAATCATATGAACACATATAAACTTGAAATTTTGATTATAACTTTGAAATTGGTCCACCATCATCATTACCACATCAAAAACAAGTTTTATGAGTCCAAAACAGTTTAAGGTAATGATTCTAGACCAATTCCAGTACCAAAACTCGAAGATATGCTGTCTTGGGTTCCAACTCGTCGAGTGCATGAACCAACTCGCCGAGTTGGATGAATTTTGCCTTGGACTCGTCGAGTCCCTTCATGGACTCGGCGAGTCTGTTGTGCAGACAGCACATAAACTTCGATTTTTAGCAATCTGCATCAAGTATTCAAGAAAACAAGCCTAGTCTCTGATACCACTGTTGGGTTTTGAGCAATCTAACACTTCCTAAGTGTGTATGCAACCCTAATAAACCCTGGATCTATGTTTTCTTCTAAAATACATGCAAATAATAACTTCCAAGGTTTCTTCCTAACTAGTATAGCATAAGGATTATGAATCATAAAAGTACTAGTAGAAATACATACCTTTTGATGATTGTTGATTGTTTGGAGTTTGAGAGCCAAGCACCAATAGTGTGAATGCCTCAAATGGAATCACAAATCACCACTAACACTTGGAAAACTTTGAGAGAGTAGTATACTTTCTTGTGGAATCGGCCACCACTAAGTCTCACACAACTAGTGCCTACACTTAGGCCCTATTTCTTGCATCATATGCTTCTTTATATAGTGTGCATGGTTAGGGTGAAACCCTAATAACCCATGACCTTTCCTTTTCCAAGGATCCATGGGTTAAAAGCTCCATGGACCATCCATGGACTTCCATATTAGCTTAGCCCATTAACCTATGAGTATTAGCCCACATTATATAAAATATAATAGCCCATAATTTAATCAGTCTTCTTTTTAATCTCTAAATTAATTCATAATTAATTTAAGACTAAAACTAATTAAATAACATGACTTCATATTAATATATTATAACTTATAATATATTAATAAATCGTAAGTATACAATTCTCATAAAATTATCCATAAATCGTTTGGGTGAAGTGCAACCCAAATGGACCATGCCGGGTCGGGTCAAGTATATACCAAATAAGTTATGGACATAGACACCTTATCCAACAGGACCGGTACCTTCCACATGAGATCTCTGAATGTCTAGATGAAGAATACAAGCTTTGAACCATTTGTTGCCAGATGATGGTCCCATAGTCCAAATTAATCCCGTGATACAGCCCATAAAGCACAGTCATAAATGACTTGCTTGCTCCATCTGAGCCGGCGCTTCGCTCAGAGAGTCCTTTGAACATGAGAGTGAAGAGGTCATTCCATTGAGGAGGAAGGCAGGACTTCTTGAACTTGGTAATGGTGGCTAGGGTTTCAGTGTACCCCATTTGGTAGAACATAGAGAACAGTTGACCAGTAGTTATCGATTCAGGGTTTACCAAAGTTGGTTCTTGAGAGAGACCAATTAGGGCACAAAAGCGGTTCTTGGAGATAGAGGTCTTATCATTGTGGATTTCAAAGTGAATCCTCTCAACAACCTTGTCTTAGTAAGCAGTTGAATAGGTGAGTGAGAGGCAGGACATGGGAACAACTTCGACTTTTGACAGAGCGTCGACAAGAGGTGAGTACTTGAGACATTCGACGACATACAACATGTAAGGTTCATAGATGAAGGGTGTATGATCCATGGTCAGGTTTTGTTGAGGTTTGATTGTGAGGAGGGTGGAGTGAATAGATGTGTCGTGAACTGAAGAGGAGTCTGCCATTGTTGAAGCTTTGAAAGGAAGAAGGTGAACAGTGAGAGAAATAGCTCTTTTGCTTTGAGAGAATATGTAAGTGATAAAAGAGTAAAGTGGAGCATGCCAAAACCTTTTATACGTTTAAGTAGGAGAGAGAAAAATCCGACTGATATCTTGGATTAATTTGAAAACCGTGCCTGATGTGACGGAGTGAGCAGTTGTCATACCCGATGATGACGCAGGAAAGAGAAAGGACGTTTCCTTTGTACACGCCATTCCATAAAAAGCGCTTTTTCAAATCGTCAAAACAATTGGATAACTGCTGACTCAGCCTTAACTGTATCCCAAATGTCACCCTCAAATTTCACATGAATCGTCATTGCCTTTATCTTTATCGATCAGTGGAATAGTTTAGAAATGAAGCTGTAACAATTATGTCATCGTTAATAGAACCAGTTTTTTGGAAAATCAATGATTTTTGTGCATAGAGTGTGAAAGATAAAGAAATAAAAAAAACTTTTTGAGGGTTTAAGTGATGTCTTGTTGAGACATAAAGCAGCTGATTCTGGGCACGAATCTCTTCCTTCAAAGTCAAGAGAGACTTTAAAGTGCTTGTGTGGGTTCCCAATAAATAACGCTCACATACTTGTTAAGAAGTATTGAAAGGCATCTTTTTTAATTAAGGCTATAAAGGGTGGCTTTCGCTTCAATTCATGATATCGATACTTGATATAAGACCGAAACTGAACGAAGTACTTGTGAGATCAATGTGATCTGTTGAACATGTAGGTAGGGAAGATATTTATTGACTGGTGGACAAGTGAGAAATCTAAAAAAAACTTAACTGGATCCTTGGGGAAGAAAAGATATTGGTAATAGAAATTTTCAGAAGAATCACTAAAAAAAAAGAGATTTCATATAAGAATTGTAACATAGTGATGTTGTACCGTCAATTCATTAAAGGCGTTTAATTGTGGGTTTCACTTAGTACGTAGTAACATGAAACTAAGATTATTAACACAGATTTTTGTATAACCATAAACCTCAGTGGTTAATGTTGAGAATCTCAAGGGTTACTTTGGTGAGATGAAGTGTAATGAAGAAAAATGATATAGGTGGTTTAAGAAGCGAATGTACCTCTGCTATAGAAGAAGGACCAAGCAAAAAACTCTAAGCTCAATATGAGTAGAGTAAGGTAGCTCATGATTAGAGTGAATATAACAGCCTAGTTTGGGAAAACATGATTTGTATGTATCATGTTATTAAGGTTTCACTCAAAATCTATAGAGGCTTTAGTCAACATGAAACAACATGCTTCTAGGGACACGTAGGAAGTTTATAGAAAATAGATTATACCTTATGGAGCTTCATCATCGAGAGTAACACTTATACAAAAGAGAGCATTAGATTAAAAATAAAAGAAAAAATATTTTTGTATTTTGTGAAAATGTTTAATTAAACGAAAAAGTAAAATATTTTTTTGGTTTTATGAAAATAAAGAAAACGTCAAAGGAAGTATTTAAAATAGTGTACAAAAGAATACAATCAATATGCCTTGATAAGAAAAAGAAGCGAACGAGTTCAGAAGGACCGAACCCGAAATAGACCGAACGTTTGGATCATTTCGGTTCATGGTCGAGTCGAACCCGAAATAGACCAAACGCTTGGTTCATTTCGGTTCGCTCTATTTTGCTTCTTACCTTTATTGAAGCGAATGCGATTTTGGTATAGATTCTGCTTCCATCATTCCTAGGCCTTGCAAAATTTTGTTGAAACTTGCTTCAGGTAAACCCTTAGTGAATATATCTGCCAGTTGATCAGTTGTCCTTATGATGTGAATTTCCACATTGCCATCTTCCACGTGATCTTTGATGAAGTGATACCTCAGTACTATGTGTTTAGTCTTTGAGTGTTGCACTGGGTTGTGACAAATCTTAATTGCACTTTCAGAGTCGCAATATAGAGGGATTTTCTTCATGTTCAGCTCGTAATCTCTAAGCTGACTTTGTATCCATACAACTTGAGATGTGCATGATGCTGCAATGATATATTCAGCTTCTGCAGTGGAGAGCGAAACACAGGTTTGTTTCTTTGATTGCCAGCTAACCAATTTCCCGTCGAGAAATTGGCATCCTCCAGTGGTGCTTTTACGATCTAATCCACAGCCACCTAAGTCAGCATCTGAGAATGCTTGGACAAAGAATCCTGAGTTTGCTGGATACCATAGACCGAGAGAGGAGGTTCGCTTCAGATAACGAAAAATATTCTTCACGACTAGCATGTGAGGTTCGCGAGGGTTAGCCTGGAATCTAGCACAGTAGCAGACTGAGAACATGATGTCAGGCCTGCTGGCTGTGAGATACATTAGTGACCCAATCATTTGGCGATAAAGCGTCATGTCAGCGGCTGGCTTCTCCAACGAAGGTGTAAGCTTTGTCCCAAAAGCCATTGGAACTTTAACTCTGGAGTTTCCCATCATGTCGAACTTAGCAAGCAATGACTTTGTGTATGCCTCCTGATTGATAAAAATGCCGTTGGGTCCCTGTCTAATGTTTAGGCCAAGGAAAAAGTTAATTGGACCCATTGAGCTCATCTCAAATTTAGTTTGCATCAACTTCCTGAATTCAGCTGTTAAGCTGGGATTCGTGGAGCCGAAGATGATGTCATCAACATAAATGTGGACTATCATAAGGTGGTTACCCTCTCTCTTACGAAAGAAGGTTGGGTCAACTGAACCTTGTTTGAATTTAGACATTTTTAAGAATCAAGTGAGAGTTTCATACCATGCTCTAGGAGCCTGCTTCAAGCCATATACCGCTTTGTCTAGGATGTAACAGTGATCTGGATGCTTTTCGTTCACGAAACCTGGCGGTTGCTTGACGTACACTGTTTCTTCAAGTTCTCCGTTGAGAAAGGAACATTTGACTTCCATCTGATAGACTTCAAAGTTTTTGTGTGCAACATAGGCTAGAAAGATTCGAACTGACTCTAATCTTGCAACTGCAGCGAAGGTCTTTTCATAGTCGATACCTTCCTCTTGACAGTAGCCTTTCACAACCAATCGAGCTTTGTTATGAATCAAATTCCCTTCCTTGTCTATCTTATTTCTAAATAACCACTTGAGACCGACAACCGAAGCATCTTTTGGAGTTGGAATAAGACGCCACACTTTGTTTCTTTCAAACTCATTTAACTCGTCTTGCATGGCTTGCACCCATTCAGAATGGTCAAGAGCTGTATTAACAGTCTTTGGCTCAACTTTGGAAACAAAATAATTAAACATGCAAAATTCCACTTGAGAAAGTAGTGAAACTTGTTTCATTGTGAACAGTGATCGAGTTAAAACGTTTTCTGAAGATTCCCCAATAATTTGACTTTGAGGATGGTCTTTGGTCACAAGTGGTGGGTAGTTTGGATCACAAGAGGGATCCAATTATGAATTGATCTCTTCTTCCAATTCAGACAGAGTATCATCATGATTGACATGTGTACTCTCCCCCTCGAATGATGATATGAGTTCAACATCTGGATCAGAGTGTTCCCTTCGTTTGGACTTTCGGTTGAGCTAGATGACTGAGGTGTTGAATCCTCCCACTGGAATGAAGGACCCTGATCATTTTGTATAGACGGACCCTCCCCCTGGACAGAAGGACGGTTACCAGAAGGTTTGCTTAAGACAGGCGTTTCGGTTGCTTTCAGTTGATCGTCAACCATCTTTCGTGCACATCGTCAATGAATTACTTTAGACGGTCAACTTTGTTGTCTTTCGCCTTTGATTCAGAATCGATTGTCGTTTGAGGCTCATAAAAAAGAAGCATATATTGTTCGAAAAGATTTGAGATAGAAGCTATAACTTGACTGGTCTTTGAAAAGATTTCCTGCATTGCACCTTCGGTTGTCTTCATCTTCTTATCATAGTTATCATCAAAAGTGAGATAGTATGTTTCTTCAATCTTCTTAGAGCGCTTGTTCAGAACTCTATATGCCTTAGAGTATAGGGAGTAACCTAAGAATATTCCTTCATCAGCTTTAGCATCAAACTTGTTTCGATTCTCTTTAGCGTTGAAGACGAAGCATCTTGAACCGAACACATGAAAGAATTTCACAATCGGTTTGCGATTGCTCAAGATCTCGTAAGGAGTGATAGAAAATCGTTTGTTTAGATATGATCTGTTCTGAGTATAACAAGCAGCAACAATAGCATCAGCCCAGAAATATAACGGCAAGGAAGCGAAGCATAACATCGTTCGAGCTGCTTCACACAGAGATCGGTTTCGCCTTTCAACGATTCCATTCTGCTGTGGAGTATATGGAGCTGAGAAATTATGAGTCGTTCACTTCTCAGCAAGAAAATCTTCGAAATCCTTGTTCTTAAATTCCAAGCCATTGTCACTTCTTACGTTACGAACAACTTTCCTCAGTTGAACCTCAACTTGCTTTATGAAGAGCTTGAGCTTAGGAGTGGCTTCTAACTTTTGCTTCAAGAAAAACACCCATGTGAACCGAGAGAAGTCATCCACTATAACCATAATATACTTGTTCCCACCAATGCTTTCAATAGAAGAGGGGCCACACAGATCGATTTGCAATAGCTCCAATGGTTCTATCACCTTTGTATTGATATTAGAGGGATGCCTTTGTCTACTCTGCTTTCCCATTTCACAGGCTACGCATAGATGTTCTCTGTCAAATTTGAGAACTGGAAGACCTCGAACATGATCCCCCAAAACTAGCTTGTTGATATCCATGAAGTTAAGATGAGAGAGTCTTCGATGCCATAACCAACTTTCGTCTGAGTAAGCCTTCGTTAGTAAATAGACTGCTGGTTTCCCTCGAATTGGATTGAGGTTTAAGGGATACATTTCCCCCTTTCGCTTCGATTTCAACAGAATTTTATTGGACTTCTTGTCGACAATCTCAGAGCCTTCATCATCAAACGAGACTTTCAATCCGGTCCCAACCACCAGCTGTGATACACTGATAAGGTTGTGCTGCAATCCTTCAACGTATGTGATCTTTCTTATTGAGAAATCACCATTCATAATCATTCCATAGCCTTTGATAGTTCCAAATGAGTTGTTGCCATACTTCACGATTCCACCATCCTTGAGAGACCGAAACTCTCTCAGCTCTTCCTTTCGTACCGTGATGTGATGCGAGCAACCACTGTCAATATACCATTCTTCGTCAAACTGCTCGTCACGTATAACCTGCAAAATGTTAAGCAGATTTAGGAACCCAAAGTTTCTTGGGTCCTTGTTAGCTTTTTACAGGACAGGGAATAGTAAGAGAAACATCAACCAAATAAGTTCGTTTAATTAAAGTTGTTTCATCTTTTCTTTTTATTGTGAAAACTTTAATTTTTGTTTGTCTTAGGTTCATTAGACGTACTTTTTGAGATTTTGACGTCGGTTCTCTTTTGGATGTCTTTCGGGCACTTGTTGTCTTCTGGAAAGAGCTTTCCTTTTCCTTTTAAATCTTCCGAAGGATAAGAATTAGAATGAGAATGGGAAGAATAAGGTTTAGAAGAGATCTTGATCCGTTGATTATTACTATTCCTTGATTGAGAACGGGAACATTCTTCCCTTTTGTTCTTCTGATTGAACTTTGGACCGAACCCATTCTTTCGGTTGACATTGTGTTGAGGACCGAAACCACTCTTTCGGTTGCTGAAGTTTTGAGGACCAAAACCGTTCTTTCGGTTGCTGATGTTCTGAGGACCGAAGCACTCCTTTCGGTTGCTATCTTGCTGTGGACCGAAACTATCCTTTCGGTGCCTTGTTTGTTGTGGACCGAAACTACCCTTTCGGTTCCTTTCATTCGAGGGACCGAAACTATCCTTTCGGTCGCTTCTTGATTCTTCCCGAGACTTATGCGTCCTTTCGTACCTGACATAATGAGGGTTTTGTGATCTCCAAAACTATTTTCTTTCTGAGATATTCTTCTTTTATCTCAGATTTCATTGGGGTTTTCGATTTGCCACCTGTTTTGGATTTTTGTGGATGTTAGCCTTTTTCTTCGGAACACGCGCATTGCTTTCACTCTTTGACGAAGATGTTTCACTGGTAGTTTGAGCTGGTTTGCCCAAAGATGTTTTGGTGCCACTTGTGCTTGGCACATCATATCTTGCAGGCTCATTAAGTGGTTCTGGTACGTACCTACCCTTCACTCTCCAAGATGTTTTCTGAGATAGGACTTTTGTCTCATTAGCGTTGTCTATTGGTACTGACCAGAAGAACTCATCACATCTAGCTGCATTATCTTCTTCCACCATAGCAGTCAGTTATGCTGTTTGTTATGGAGTGATTCTTGGAACTGTGTAGATTTGATTTGGAGTGGTTTGTATCTTTTGATACACAACGACTTTTGCCTTGAGAATTTTGGTCTTTTCTGTTGACGAGCGAGCGAACTCAACGGAATTTTCAAAAATCAGATTTTTGTGAGTGTCAGGTTCGCTTTTGACAAATTCTGAACAGTCCACCAAATCCTCTACAAATATTTCACTCAGATCATCATCCTCATTATGTCCAGATGCATTTTCAACATCAATTTTATTTTTTGAACTTAATTTGGCATTCAATGAGTCAAATTTCTGTACAGTTTCGGTTCTTAACTTCAATCTATCATTCTCATCTAACAGATTTTGGAGCATGTCCTTATGGTCTTTGGACTTTATGTAGGACTCAATTTTGTAAAGACCAATTTTGTATGCAGGTGAGACCTCATCAGAAGACACAATGTTTTCACAGTTGTAAGCTTCGGCAGCGACTTCATCCTCCTTTAACTCAAGGAAGGGTAAAATCATGCGATGTATCTTCTTTCCTATTTCACAATCGCGATGCAACTGAGTGATATTAAAATAAAGTCTTTTAGCAATCAAAGAAAAAACATTTCGCTGTTTTAAAAGTTTAAGATTGTCTCGTTGCAAATAAATTAATTCATCCTTAGAGCTAATAAACTCTTTCTCCTTCTGCTCAATCCACATACTCCTTTCCTCACTCTTCGACGATATCCTGCTAATTTGATCAGTCAGGTTAGAGTTGGTGACACGGGTTTGGGTAAGACTGCTACTTATACTAGAAAATTTAGATTTTAAGCTATTCAATTCCTTTTCATAGTTAGTAACAGGTATTTTCAGAGAAGCAAGAATATTTTGTACCTTCTTGATCAACTCATCACATTCATTGATCTGTGCACTAACAGGTTTCGCAACAATACACCTGTCCTCTCACTCCTTCTCATCTTCTAGCCCACCATCAGTAGTATATCCTCTCATCTGAGATACACCTTCGGTCACCATAAAAAATCTTCCTGTTGCAGGTTCTGCTTTCACCAGCATTGCCTTTCCATGAGTGGGTTTTCTTACTTCTTCGTCCTCTAAATCCGTTGACCATACTTCCACTCCACCGAATTCATCACGGTTACATGTATCCTGTACAATTAAAGCATTCATGGTTTTATTGTTAGCAACTGATTTTCTTTTCTTGATTTCCTCTAATCATCTCAGGAGGCTCGCTTCCTGATCATCCTCATCTATCTTTTCTGCCTTCTTCTTCAGCATACAGTCTTTAGCGAAGTGATTCTTGCCTCCACAATAATGGCAATCAAATCCCGAGTCTCCACCAATTTTCACCTCTTTCTTGGACTCTTCTGACTTCGAACCTATCTTCGGTTCCTCCTTCACTTTTTCAGAGCTGTAACTTCCCTGCCAGTTTCGGTTCTTGTTGGCTGGGAACTTTCTTTTGATGAACTTTCTAGGGTTGGACACCATCAGGGCATACTCTTCACCGGTTAGATCATAGTCAGAAAGATCCAATTCTTCTTCTTCAACAGAACTTTTCCCTTTAGAAACAAGGGCTAACGAACCCAGGCTGGAAACCACATTCTTTTCCTTAGAAAGTGCACTTTCATGGGACTTCAGAATTCCCGCCAGTTTCACTAGAGAATACGATTTAAACTGTTCATGTGCCTTAACTGTAGACACGACTGCCATCCATTCAGGTCTTAGACCGTTCATGAATGTGACTTTCTATTCGATAACCTTCCTTTCGATCCCATGCTTTATCATCTTACTTAAGAGATGATTAAAGTGATCAAAAGCCTGAACAAGTTTCTCTTCGGGCTTCTGTTTGAAATCACCAAATTCAGAAAGCAACAGAGTTTGTATCGAATGTTCCAGATCTTCATCAGTGGAATACAATTCTTTCAGTCTGTCCCATATCTCTTTAGCTGTAGCGCAAGAAGTCACCAAACGAAATGTATCTGACTGGAAAGGAAACCTAATCATTCTCAAGGCCTTGATGTTGCATTGAAACTTCTCCTTTCTCGTCTTGAGGAATGTCTTTCACATCATTCACAAGCTGATTGTACTCTTTTTGAGTTTTGACAATCTTTGAGGTGCTTGAGTGAGCAAACGGGCCAACTGTGATAGCTTCCCAGATCAAGTATCCATTATCTTCTGAGTCGATTGCATAATCTTCAAAGTGATGCGTCCAAACTTCATAATCCTGAGTATACAAGATTGGAATCCTTGTCGTTGAACCAATGCTGTTGGAGATGTTGATTGGATTGGTTTGAGAATCATCCATGGACATTGTGATGACGTTTGATCGATTACCTGTTTAAGATCAGACTTGTAATTTATCGTTAGAGTAATATCGAAAATTAATGAGATCGCCAATATGGAATGACGGCTCAATTAATAACAATCAATGCGGAAAAACCCTAATTACTTCTTCAACAGAAGAGATGTGTATGAATTACACAGCCTCCTGCTCTGATACCAATTGATGAGAATCAATATCAGATCGTTTAGATCTTTCACGGATAAAAAGATGATGAACAAACAAATCAAACACAATAAGACTATGAACACAATATAGAATCAAAGTAATGCTTATGATTCAAATAAAGTAACGCCTCAGCAGAGCTCGATGAGGAACTTCCGCTGTAGAGGCGAGCTAGGGTTTACAAAACTTGAAGAGAAAAATAATTAAAGCGTTACTAACAAAGGATGCATGCATGCACCTTAAATATCAAAACCCTAGATGAAAAACATGCACGGTTGGACATGCCCAAACCGGAAACCAAAACTGGGCTAAGGACCGAGCCCATGACGCAACACTATAAGCCCACAAACCAAGGCTCTGCTACCAACTTGTAACGACGTAAATTTTCAAACAAAAATTTGAATTTAAAAACTCATAATCACATACAATAATTCTCAAAAATCTCAACTGTCGATGTCATAACACGTTTCAAAATAATTTTCAAAAGTAATTATTCAAATCCAGGATCCTCGTTCATGACTCTTTTCTCTTGTGTGTACAATCGAGCCGTCGCCTTCCCGCAATCCTGATACGAACCTGAAACACATAACACATAACATGGTAAGCACAAAGCTTAGTGAGTTCCTCAAAATACCACGTACATACAACTACAAACTCAGATCTAAATCCTTTTCCATGACTTATTCCATAAAGTCATTGACTTGGTGACTTTACATGGACCAAACCCACCCAAACTTCCATGAATGACATTCCACTTCCATAAAAGGGCTAGATCTCATGCATGAATACAAATAGCGCATCAAGATGGCAACTTTACTGCACAAGGGATTCTTTTAGCTCTGAGGGTGGCAACCCTAATCTCAAAACCAAGATTCCAACATAAAGGTCCAACTTGGGACCAAAACAACTCCAAAACTTCACTACACAAGATCTATGCATATTTGACTAAAGTTATGAACTTTATACCTCATAAGAGCTCCAAATGATAATGGTATTCCAGATCTATGAGCTCCAAGCTCCCAAGTCCTTCCTTCTTCTTTTCTTCTTCCAAGTTTACACCACTAAATGAGCTTCATATGGAGAAAATCATTCAAGAATGAAGGGGTGGGGAGTTCTAGGGTTTTATGAGGGTAGGGGAACAGATAAGAAGGTAGGGCTAGGACCAATATGTTCTAGAAATAGTGGCATACCCTAAAAATAGGGTTTCTGAACTCTGGACGTACGTTGGGCGTACGCCAAGGAGCTCCCACGACCATTTCCCTTATACGCTGGGCGTAACCCAGCCTTACGTTGGGCGTACCCACGCGCTCCCATTTCACATGCATGGCCTTCCATGCCAACTTTTCTCCTTAAGGGACCATTTATGTCAAAACCTCCAAGTGTCATATCTTCCTCACCTGATGTCCGTTTTCGGCGAAATTTATATCCACGAAAAGGTAACGAGAACTCTATACTTCTATCAGCTGTATATATCGTAGAGCCCACTCGAGATCAGATCCAAATATTGAAAAGCCCACACCAACACCTGCCGATACCCTTGGGGCCTCAAGCACAACCCTGTCACACCCCAAAACCGGAATGACAAAAACGTTCTGGGGTGGATGACGTCATGTGAAGTATCACAATATATGCAGTATAGTAATCAAAGTACAACAACCATTGCATTAATAGTAATAATTTTACATAGGTTACATTTCATAGCAACATCAAAATAAATACAGAACATAACATAGATGCAGCTCGGTTCTAGGCTGACTTCGCAAAAGCTCCCGCGATGTACCTGTCTATCGATGACCTGAGAATACAAGTTATTTTGAAAGCGAGTATCAGCATTTTTATAATGCTGGTGAATTCATAAGTATTTAGTGTCATTCGTATAAATACACATTTTTATTCGAAATAACTTTATGACAGATAGTAGTTTAGAATCTACGGTGTATTAGCATTCTTTCCAAAAAATCCTATATTTTCTAAATAATAGCAGTCTTCTACCAAGAATTGACAGATTTATGTTTTAAGGAGTAATTTCCCCAAAATACTATCATTACCAAAGTGTAGTTTTGACTTTAAAGGAATTATGAGAAAATCACAAGTAAAAATACTAGGGGAAAATAACATATACTTCAACAGTAATACTGCTGACTAAAGCAAATGAAAACATAGACTCCAGGAGAGTATCGAATGAATGATACACCTGGCTCAGTCTAACACAAGGAAGCACAGACTCCAGATAGTATCGAATGAACGATACAGCTAGCAAAGTCTAAAACAAGGAAATACAGACTCTAGACAGTATCGAATGAACGATACAGCTAGCAAAGTCTAAAATAAGGAAATTCAGACTCTAGACAGTATCGAATGAACGATACAACTAGCAAAGTCTAAAATATCCGGTAATCCTAAGTGGGCTGGTTTAAAGGTTTAAAACGTGACCTAGTATATAACTAGGAAAATAGGTTAAGATGGTTTCAAAAATACCGTGATAATTCTTGTTACCTTAAAGCCATGAATTATAAGGTAAACATAAAGATACTCGTAACCATATTGATTGACAATCGAATACTTGACGACCTGCTGGCGTCAGAATGAATGTGACATTTATCACCCATTGGCTTGGTCGGCCGGGACTGTAGCTAACAGTTAGGGTGTGGGAGTGTCTGTCCCGTATAGATCTATACACACAATGCCCGCTCTCCCTCCAGGAGACTCTGGTTACCAACTTGACAACGGTGGAATCTGTGTCCCGAGGATGTATCTCGTAGTTCGAATTCTATTATAAGTATTGGAATAATGATATAGACTCACGAATGAACTGACTCCTTTGGAACTCTCCGTACTGGAAAGAGTAAATAGAAATCTCCTAACTATTCCTATAATAGTTACTAATGTTTTAGGTATATGATTGGTGAATGGAAGGATGCCCTTGCTACCCAAGGGAAACGAACTGGTTGATGGAAACCTTTATGTCTATACATGTATACATGATATATAATTAATATTTAAACGACCTTCGGACGGATGACCGATACGCACCAAACCACATCCCAACGAGGAAAAGGAAATAGGATGAACTAGCCGTTCTAAGTCCTTTAAACATTATTTATATAACTATAGAAATATAGGCATGCATTTAACAAAATAAAAGCATAGAAAAAAACGTTGGTAAAACCTTTGGAAAATCTTTACAAATAAGAATTTACGACTTGATGTCATTTTATAAGACAAGTTTTGAAAACCTTTGGAAAACCTTTCGAATACTTTTGATAATCTAAAAGAGAAATTCATACTTTAGCAAGATTTGAAAACGAGATTGGAAAACGTTTTGTTAGATGAAGCAGTTTAACATGTAAAAATCGATTTGCTATACAGTTATTAATCACATGTGATTTATCTAAAAACTGTATAGTTCAACTTGTATCCCCCCCTATAAAACAGTTAAAATCATTTAAAAGGTTGGTTTAGGGGTATGAACTCACCTAACGTGGGCGATTCGGATGAATGGACGGTATAGGACGCTAGGTGTCAAGTGAGGACTTGAACACACACTCGGATCCTATTTAACATGTAATGATACATTTAAGTATCTAATTAGTCATTTAATAACTAATTAAGCAAGTAAGGATGTCCTACTACATGAAAACACTTAGCTACAAGTGCTAGGAGTACCAAGGGTTGCATATGAAGAGTGTATGGACTCACATTGGAGCTTACTCTTCAAATGATGGCCCTTAGGGGTGTTTTCAGTTCCTGGACTATAACCCCCATGATTTTACGGCCGTAAACTCATGGTAGTGGTGCCATGGGTTGTTTAAAGGTCTTATACCACTCAAGGAATTTAGCTAGACTCGAATTTAGGGCATAGGAAGTGTTTAGGGCCCCCAAATGGACCTTTGGAGGAGTTCACGGTCGTAAACATATGAGTTTACAGCCGTACACTCAGATGTGGCCAATCATTTTGTGTTTTGATGTTCCTAGATTAAGCATGCAAGGCCCTAGTCAATTATACAAGCCACAGGGGAGGGTTAGGGGCACCATATGACCCCTTTATGGAGTTTACGGCCCAAGGACCAATTCCTTAGGGATTTGCGGCTGTAAACCCTATGAGGACATGGTTTCGTTGATGATTTATGTCTCTGGTTCAATGGTGGGTGGTTCTAGACTAAGTTCTGGTCATTAGGAAGGAAGGAAAGGCACCTGTGCACCCTAAAAGGGAGTTTACGGCCCAAGAACATCCCTTGGCCGTAAAATCTCATTCCTCCTTGTTTCTTGATGATTTCTATGCTCTAAACATGTTAAAACCCAGTGTACAATGAGTTATGATAAGAGTACTTATGATCTAGGGGCTTGAATGGTTGATTTTGGCCAAGAACACTAGTGTGTGTTCTTAGTGTTCTTGGTGAAACTTGTAGATCTATGAAAACATGAATTTCATGGATGAAAACATGTAAGATCACTAGTTTAAGTAGTATATCAACTATTTGGGACAAGAAACTTACGAGTTTTGAAGATCTGGGACGAAGAACGAGACGACAGTTGAGAGGATTTGAGCCAAAGGAAAGGATGGAATGAGCAAATGGCCAACATTCCTCCATATAAAGTGGAGTTTAAGGCCCACATGGGGTTTACGGCCGTAAACTCCCATGTGGTGGACGTGAACTCCAGGTCGAGGTGGTTCAGGCTATTTGGTCGTACTATTGCTGCGGCAGATAAACCACAACACTTATTCCTTAAGTGTACCGGGCTCAGAACGCTCGAACAGACTCTAAAATGTGCTAAATGATAGCAGGAATAAGTTTGACATTTATTTGGGTTAAATGGTTGTGCTTTCTAGGCATCAGAAAATTTCGGGTTGTCACAAACCCGAACCCTTTTCTCACACAATACACTCTATCTATATCCAAGAAGGCCTAAACATTTCTCCTTCAAAATCTCAAACGCTTCTCATATTCAGATTACGGCCCACGAGTCTTGAATCACAAACAAACTGAAACAGGATGTTACAATTGTCCCCCACTTAATTTAGATTTCGCCCTCGAAATCACTCATTTTCTTCGCATAGATCGAAACAATTAACCCAAGAAGCACAACCAGAAAAATCTCTTAACATTCAACGATCCTCCTCCCAGGACATCCGTAACCACAAAGAAATTTCCAAGCCGGAGGAGGACGGACCCCCCTTGTTTGTGAAGATACCTGTTCTAACTCTCTATAACTGGAAACCCTAGTGCTCTGTCTCCCCGACAGACCATCCATGCCGAAAATCACCCTAATAGTCACTCATCGAACAACAAAATCGGATAAAACACTCCTAACTCGGAGTACCAGGTCAGCTCCTGACCCAACGGTTGAACCTCCAAGGGCTACCCCTTGCACACCCAATAAAATGTCTTACAACCCTCCTGTTCACAATAACTGCCTCAGCTCATCGTGATGCACAAGTCCCGTAGTTCGCTTTACCCCAAGCGCATACCTCAATTTATCTGACATCGTCTCATCTTCTACCTCTTTCGTCTACCAACCATTGATTCCATATGTTTTTCGGTTCTTCCCATACCGACGAGCTAACTCACTCTGGTTTAATACCGCACCGCATATATTATATACAACTTTTTTTTATTAATTACTAATATATTAAATATTAAAAATAAGACAAGTTTCATGAATGAAAGATGAATAAAATACTATAAGACAAAAGTGTTGGTTTTTTGTTATGTTTAACTTTGAAAAATGGTGAAATTAGACAATTTTAAGAAATTTATTGTTAATTACTATTGATTTGACGTTTTAAATTAATTGTTTGTTATTTAAGTTAATTGTCTTATACCTTATGGTTTTTTATTATTACAAGTAATATATTTGAACTCTTAAACCCGTTTGAGCTCTAAACTATGGTTAAAAACCACCAAAAATAACCGCACCAAATCCATGCTGTTAATCACCACAATACATAAAAAATAAAACTGCACCGCAAAAATAACCGCCTTAGCGCACCACAAAAATAACTGCACCAAACGGTTTTGAAAATGGATTAACCGCATTTGCGGTTAGTGGTGAGGTTTTGGCTAATAACCGCACCGAACCGCACCGCGCTCGCCTATGGTTTGATATGCTAGTTCACTATAAACACTGCTCTGATACCAACCTGTGACACCCCCGAACCAGACGGAGGAAACGCCCGGGGGCTCGTGTGACTAACAATTGAATAATCATCACAATGAATATACATGAAACATAACACATTCATCACCAACATTACATAATACAACCAGCATCGTTCATATCAAGTACATTGTTAAAATACATAAATTCTAATTGTTCAAAGTACGATAAGTGATATTACATAAAAAAAACCAAGCACACTCGCATATCTTCCAACTTAACGATTACCTGAGAATACAAGTTATTTTGAAAACGGTCCACATATTAATGTTGGTGAGTTCATAAGTATGTTTGAGTAAAAGTTTTTGTATCTGTAGTGAAAACCCATAAAATTCGATATTTTCTATAAATTGTCTGAAAATGATGTGAAAATCCAGTATAAATGCATGTGTGAATTTCATAATTATAACTTGTATAAAAGTAGTTTAGATTCAATGTATTTTGAATAACTGATAAGTATATATGAATAATTTTCCTAGAAAATATGATATTTTCCGTTTTATAGCAATGTTTAGATTCTTGTATCATTAAACAAGATTTTTGTATTGACACCCTCAAAGAGTTTATCTTTAAAAGGTTTAACTTTTGGTATTGAATCCCTAAATGAGCCATTATAATCATGCATGATAATGACTAGGTCGCCCATCTTGGTATTTTTCCAAATATCGGTCTTGATAAGGATGTTGTTGCCCTAGACTGACCTAGTTTAGCTGTAGCGAACAGCTAAGGCGTGGGGGGTCACGCTGTATAGATCTATACCCAAACTCCCGCTTTCCAGCCAGGATACTCTGATTATAATTACAGGCTACGAATGTACACTCAGTGGTGCCAACCGACATGTCTCAGTAGATTCTCAACTCCTTTTTCGTACCATGTTTAATGTTCACACATATGTTGTAGGTT
This sequence comes from Lactuca serriola, assembly GCF_051521515.1. NCBI lineage: Eukaryota > Viridiplantae > Streptophyta > Magnoliopsida > Asterales > Asteraceae > Lactuca > Lactuca serriola. Next base: position 115,900,480 of record NC_136414.1, on the reverse strand, counting down.
TGGATTCAAAAGGTACATTTTTATATAAGTATAAGACGTTAAGTGATTACGCAACGGTATAGTTTTGATCACAAGCACATGAATTCCATTCCAAACCCAATTATCATGTAAATGGACCATGAAGGCCCAATAACATGTAAGAAGGTAACTTGGGCCCAATAGACATGTATATGGGCCACAAAGCCCAAGAAACATATAGTCCCAAGAAACATATAGTCCATAATTCAGGCTCAAATTAACATGTAAGTGGGTCGAAAGGCCCACTACACACGTCATGGAACACATTGGGTTCAATATACACTTAGTTGGGCCCTTTGGGTCTAACGGCCAGGTATCGTGAATATTAAACCCAGTAATTGATTATCGACATAGTTTGTTTGTTCGTTTTTTTTCGTGGTTTGTTTTAGCTAAGAGTTTACTAGATTGTCAATAAGAGTTTTCTTTTAAAAAAAATGACATTTTTACCCAATAATCCTCAAATTTTTAGTTAACGCCCAAAGTTTTGTAAAAATGACATTTTAGTCCATAAGTTATAAAAAGTTGCAGTTTTTTCCCAAATGTCTAAAAACTAACAGGTTTAGCCCAAAAAGTTATATTTTCACATTTAGGAACATGTTTTGCATAAAAGTGCATTTTCAGCCCTTTGTTTGTAAAAGTTTACATTTTCGGCCAAATTTTGGAAAGTTTTACATTTTTGGTCCATTTTGAAAATAAATGTTATTTTCACCCCCAAATTTGGTTTATTTAAATTTATGACTCCAACTTTAGCCAAATAACATTTTTAAACCTTAAAACTTCATGTTTTTTCGCAAATTGGGCCCTAAGGCCGTGAGGCCCAAAAGTTTGGCCCAATAAGCTGAAATTTGCATTTTTGACCCTTGTAAAAGTATGTTTAGCATAAAAATATCTTTTTATACATATAGGACCTGTTTGGCCCCTTTTAAAATAGAATTTTTGCTTTTTACCCTTATCTTTTGTTTTCTTGACAATTTTGACCCTTAATAAGATTTTTGTTGAATTCTTTTATATCTTAAACATGTGTTCTTCTTTGGCTTGGTAATATGATATGTATAATGTAATAGTTCATAGATGCTTGCTAGATAATAGTTGAATTTTGAGATTTTCTAAGATCTAACCCATTATTCCCAAATGACACAAGTATTCACACAAAACATGCATATAACACATAGATCTACACATTTTACTTGTATTCTCCCCCAAAAATCTTATGAAAACCGAAAACAAGCGGGTATGAACTCACCTTTGCTTTAATGTTTTGGTTTTGAAGAATAAATGAAGAAGATTTTGGTCCTAGCAAACTTTCTTGAGTGGATTTCGAACTTAAGAAGTTCTAGGAAGCAAAATCACCAAAACTTTGCTTAAAAGAGTGATCTAACAAGAGAATGGAATTATAAAACTTGGAGGTGTATAGACTTACCAAGAAATGATGATTATCTTGTGAAAACTCTTGAAACACAAGCAAAAGTCTTGAGAATTTTGTATGAAGAAGATGAACGAGTTTTAAGAGAATTGGAGAGAGTTTGGTGTAATGTATGTGTGTGTATGTGGCTCTCGGATGAGAGTAGAAGAGGAGATGGGAGAGAGAGTGGTGAATGACTAGCTTGGATACATGGAGGATTTTGCATGGATGTATGATGGACAAAATAAAGGTGGCACTCCAAAGTCACCCCCCATTAATTCTCTTATTTCTTTCTTCTTTTTTTTATACATGGGCCGAGATTTTGGGCCAAGGAGAAATGGTGGAGTAGTTTGGGCCCATTAAGTTTAGTTTGGATATTTGGGTCCTAAACATAAAATTTTTCGGCCCATTGGGCTATTGGAAGCATTTAAGGCCCAATTAGAATAAAAGAATGGTTTATGGCTCACTAATGGTTAATTGAATTGGTTATGGCCCAATTAGTCCCATTAGGTTTATAATGAATCATTCTAGGTCCAAATGGTCCAAAATGTTTTAGGTTTTTGAATTGGGTCCAATTAGGAGCCTATTAGGGCTTCTAAGTGCAATAAAGTTGAATTGGGTGCTTATTGGTCCATTAGGCCCAATAAGGAACTCCTAGTCCAATATGGACTTAAACTAGGATTCTTAGGGTTTTTAGTCTCTTTGTTGGACGTCATTGATGAATCTAATGAGCATAGTGGAAGGTTTACTTAGAGTATAAGATTTACAATAGTTGAATGGTTACACATGAATAGAATTTCCTAGCTAAAATGCTAGTTATGACATGATTAAATCTTAAATGGCTGGTAAACGTTCCTCCCCATTTTATTATTTCATTTGCATAATTAGTCAATATTTTTAATAACCAATTTTCTTGTAGCAGAACCTCCGAGAAGATCACTAATGTTTTGGTCAAAAATTACACAAGTATCGATCAAGCAAATTGAAGGAGAGACTGTGATGTTCGAATTATGCAATATAGAGAGGTAAAGAGAATGACATGATTGTTTACAAGGAAAGCCCTTGATCATTGCTAGGTTCTTTGGCACAAAACCTTGGGAGGTGATAATGATCACCTGCCTTGATGATTTTATTAGTAAAAAATGACGATTCAAGAAAGTATTTCAGTAAGAACAAGTGAAATAGTTTCTAGAGTAAGCCAAAGTGTGTCGTGTGTGAGATAGAAGTGTCAATTTATAGTCCAAACTAGCTAACAAGATGTCTGATATTCCCATGATCCTATATGACCAACTTTGTAAAGGTTATTTGACTTGGTACTCCGAGTCTTCAACATAGTTGAGACGAAACTCTATTAAGAATAAGTCTCCTCTTGACTATTTCTGCACATGTGTTAATTATGAACGAAATATAATCGTTATAAATGTTAATAAATAATAATAACGGTAATAGTTGGGATCCTGAGATAGTTGAGGATCCTGAATATCTGATGAGGTTTGAGGATCCTGAATGCTTTGAGGATCCTGGCCCTAATAATTGCCCCCAAGTTATTCCTGAAAATATAGGAGTTAGTTTCGAGAATGTTAAAGGAATAACTTAAATTAAAGAGATAAATGGTAAGAGAAAAGTAATTTCCAAAATTAACCATTAACGGCTAGGTAATTTTGAAATTCAGCAGGTGGATAACTAGCCGTTAATAGTCAAATCAGCCTCAAATCCTCAGTATAAATAAAGGTGACCAGTTCCACCATTCTTTAATCGTCTCGTTCTTCTTTTCTTTACTTGCACTACCTTTTGATTACCGATGAGTCATTAGAAGGTATTTATCTCTTAGTTTTTACTTATTCTATCATGGTTAGAAAAATGACCGTTTCTCGCAAAAACATTTTAGCTCCCCCTGAAGATGACTTCATCGACCAAGGGATTCTCTCCTACGAGGAGACGTGTTCCTTTGGTGACGATGACATTGGGTCTTTGGGACTCAATGGAGCCTTCCCCCTGAAGCTGTTTTTAGGCCCTTCGATCCTCTCATTCAACCTGACTTTATGTCTCCTACTTGGGTGTGTTTCCCTAAATACCCCTTCACATTGGGTTTAAAATACCCTTTCCATGGGATTGTCTCTAAATTCTTTAGGTTAATCGGTATCTCATATATTCAGGCCATGTCAATTGTTTTGGAGGATCCTATACTGGATTGACCAAGTAAATCAGTTAAAAGGCCTTGACATTGGTCTTCCAGAGCTGGCCTGCATATATGATCTCACAACCTTTGGGAATTCTTTCTTTCTCCTCAAAGTCAAAACCCACAAATCTCCTCTATCCCTAAAAAGCAAACATAATGACAGAGCTTGGAAAGAGAAATACCTTTTTGTGAATCGTGACTCTATTCCTAGTAGGGATCTCCTACCATATGCATAGGTCAAAAAGGCTAGGATTCTTTTATATTGTTATAAGGATCTTGGAATTCACATCTTCTTCTTCTTCTTCTTCTTCTTCTTTATGCCTTCTTGCATCTTTCAAATTCGAATAGCTTGTTCCCGTTGCTGAGGGATCTGAAGAGAAGATCGAGAAGTTCTTGGCCCTGTCTGAAGCTGAGAGATCCTTTCGATTTGATCAAGCCACTCTGCAAGAAAGCTCTTCTGCCACTGACCTTATGTTGACAGGTACGGATCCTTGATTCCTTTCGCTCGTGATGAAGGTTACTAATAGTCTTCTGTTATATATTTTAAATAGGATCCAAAGTTACTCGCTCCAGTGCTCTCTTCATGCTCGCTGATCTGGATACAACCATGTCGAAGGATCAGCTGACAGTGAAGAAGGAGGAGACCTCATCTTCTCTTCCTCCCAAAAGATCAACTGTTGACTTGATAGTGAAGACCCCAAGATCCCGGAAAAGGAAAACCGTTGAGTCTGTAGATCTATCTTTTGAGAGCCTCGGGGCTTAGGAAGCGCTCCAGAAATTAGTCTCTTTCTCCCAAGCCGTAAGTGTTGGTTTTATTCTCGTTCTATATTTTATTTTACCTTTTTCTTACTCAGTATGTACCTATTTTAGGCCTCTGATCATGTTTCCGCTAATCTAAGGATCTGAGTGGTGAGGGCTGAAAAAGCCCTTTAGGGACAGTAGAGGATTTGGAAAGCGAACAACGAGGATATGCTGAGGAGAGTGGAACTACTCAGCATGGAGAAGGCTGAGAAGGAGGAGGAGCACTTGCACAAGATAGAGGAAGTAATCTCTGATGCAAAGGTCAAGATCCGTCTCGCGGAGGATCTTGAGAATGCAGGTTCCTGGGACGTGGACGGTTGACGCGAGGCATTGGCCAAATTGACTGGAAAGCCTGCTACCGCCAATCAGGATCATGTATTGCAGTTGGCCGAAGGAGGGGAGAAGAAGGGCGTGGCAGATGATGACTAGGCTAAGGTTTAGGCCTGCGATAAGTTAGTTTAAGTAGTTTTTGTTTTTTTCAGTAATGTAAAACAATTAATCTTTTGGTTGGGTTGGTGTTCACCCCTTTTGAATGCAATGGTTGTGTTTTCATTTTATATCTCTTTCATGACTGTTATGATATTAGGATCCTTAAATAATTAGGATCCCGAAAAACTTGGTTCCTATAAACAATCCTATAACAAAATTCTCTTAGTGAATCATTTTTAACATACTTGAATGCTAATAATCAAATGATTTTTGGTTAGGATCCTAGAAAATTTAGTATCCTTATGTTGGATAAGGTGTCTAAGTCCATAACTATATTTGAGATGTACTTGACCCGACCCGGCATGGTCCATTTGGGTTGCACTTCACCCGAACAATTTATATGAATAATCTTTTGAGAATAGTATAAGTTATGATTTATTAATATATTATAAGTTCTAATATATTAATAAGTAATAATATTATTTAATTAATATTGATCTAAAATTAATTTAGAATTAATTTAGTGATCAAAAGTGTGACTAATTAAATATGGACTCTTGTATTTATATAGTGTGGGCTTAATGCTTATTTAGAATGGGCTAGGCTCGCATAGTAAGTCCATGGATAGTCCATGGAGCTTTAACCCATGGATCTCATGGAAATGAAAGGTCATGGGTATTAGGGTTTACATGGATGTAACCCTAATCCACCACACTATATAAAGGAGTCCTTGGCACTTGAAATGACAATAGTTTTTGTTGGAGAACAAGGGTGGGCCAATTTCAAGAAGAGTTCTACTATTCTCTTAAGTTTCTAAGGTTTGTGGTGATTTGTGACTTCCATTTGAGGCATCCACATTATTGGTATTAGGCTCTCAAACTCCAAGCAATCAACCACTACTAAAAGGTATGTAACTCTACTAGCTTATTATGTTTCAAAGTTCCCCATGCCATGTTAGTTAGTTTAAGAACCTTGGAAAAGCAAATTTGCATGTATTATAGTAAAACATAGATCCAAGGTTTCTAGGGTTGCATGTACACCATAAGAGTGTTAGACTGCTCAAAACCCTTCAGTGGTATCAGAGACTAGGCTTGTTTTCTTGGTAGTTGATTCAAATTGTTGAAAAAGGTCGAAAAATATGCAATCTGTTGGGTGAACTCGCCGAGTCCATGGGGGGACTCGACAAGTGCATGCCTAAAATCATCCTACTCGTCAAGTGAATTCATGCACTCGACGAGTAGAATACCCAGAGTGTAGTTTTTCGAGTTTTGCTGCTAGAAATGGACAAGAAACATTACCCTAAACTATTTTGGTCTTATAAAACTTATTTTAGATGGTGTAATGGTTATGCTAAACCATTTTCAATAGCTATTATCAAAATTTCAAGTCTTATACGTGTTTTTCATGTTTCTTGAAATTGTTGATATGAATGTTCATACACTTATGAGTTTAGAAGATCATAGGAATTATTTGCAACTTGCTTGTTAGTTTAATTTTTGGTCATTATGTGTTTTATTGGAATTCGTAATTTGTCCTCAAGTTATGGATTACCGAAAGTCAGTCTTTTAAAGTCCATTAAAGAAACACATAGGTTACATAAAATGAAAAGTCTCTCATTTTAATAAACCATTAACTCATAAGTTATGAAAGAGGAAAAGTTTTTGTAGGGTTTCAAAGCACTCCATGGATGATGGCAATGGGCCCCTTTGATGAATTCTAGGTTAAAAGCCCAAGACTTGTCTTTTCCCTATAAATAGTCATGTATTATTCACAATTAGGGTTAAGAGTGAGACAAAATGTAGCCGCCACGTGAGGTTTCTTATGTAGTGTTAGATTCTTTAGTCTATGCTGAAAGTGTAATTTATTCCTCATATTTGAATAAATCGAGTGATCATTCAACATAATCTTCATATTTATGTTTGTTCTTATTTTCCTCATCTTGTTCATCAAATCTCAATTAGGGTTTTAATCCCAACAACTGGTATCAGAGCGCGTCTTTAAAGATCTATTGATTTTTGAAGTATCGGTTCTTGATTTGATGATTTTCTGCACAAGTTATTGAAGATTGTTGGTGTTTTGGCGTTTTGGAATCAAAATTCTGTTCATGTTACTGTTCATGAAGATTTAAGGTTTTATTCTATTGTTCATCTGGGTAGTTTTCTTTTTGTCCGATTCAAATCCGTTTTTCATGTTCTGATTAAATTTGATCAATTCTTTGATCCAATATCGATTTTATTGTTTTGATTGTTTTGGCCCAATTTTTTTGATCCATATTTATTCAGCCGATCTCTTTTTGTTCTTAAGCCCATTTTTGTCGCTACTCTTCATCATTTGGAACATACATTATCAGGTCTCAATGAAACTTCAGATTCAAAAATTCTCTTGTTCGATTTTATCACTCGATTTTTCTATCCAGATCATCTAATGTTTTTGTTCCAGCTTATGAATCTTATTTGCTTTATCAAATCGATTTCGTGATTCAATTATATCATGAATCTCAATTTAATTTTATCGAATCTTGTAATCGATTCTAATACAATTGATGTAGATGAAAATTTTGTTGAATTTTGATGAATATCTAACTGGATGAGTATAGTTTATCGTGTCTCCAGTTATGATTTAATTTGTGGATGAAATTTTATGAAAATTTTCTTTGAGATGAAGATCTGATGAAGAACATGGCGATTGTTGATCTGAAAATTAATATAAGTTTTGAGGTTTGTTGTTTATCGTCTTCCGAATCGATGATGGCTTTCTAATCGGAATGAATCATGTTGCTATAGCAATCGAATTCTCTGTTGCTTATCGTGATACTGAGTTTAGTATTCATTGTGTTCGGAGTTTATTTGAAGTCAAGTTCGCATCGCCAAGTGAGTCTTCAAATCGGTGCTTAGAACAATCAAAATAAATTGGATTCGCCATCGGAATAGATGTTTGAGGATTCGTATTGTAATGACTGGTACTCGAAATCAGAACTTAGGTCTCGCAATTAATTGACATTGTTTTGTATGGTCAAACCATAAAAGTCAAAATTGAGATATTGAGTTTGTTTCACCTGAGAACGATCGGAATTGCCCACCTACGAACAATCGGAGCTCGTCAGTCTGGGCTCACACTCCTTTTTCATGAACGTTCGTTGTCATGGATTCACATCGGGTTTGTTACCAATTGATTAGGAGCGAATGTAGAGTGAGGAAAATAAGCGAACCTATGAGTGGATTCGCCTTGGGGTAAATGCTGATGATCTTGGACCGAACCTGGAACAAAGAACTTGGGTTCGCTTGTTAATGGTTGGAGCGAACGGAGGATGAACCGAAAGCGAACCTATGCTCGGACCGAACATGGTTTCAGTTCAATAAACCTGGACCGAACTTGGTTTCGATTGCTTGTACTCGGAGCCAACCTATTGGAGTCGATGTTTATATGTGCCAATTTCAAGGTTTCGCGTCTAGTTTGAGTCATCGTTGAAAGATCAACTGGAGTATGATGCAGTGTTCGTTCAATCTCATCTAAATGGGGAAGATGACTAATGATTACACTTTTGGTCCCTGCTGTTTTCATAGTTTGGCTTTTTTTGGACAATTTCCAGTTTTTGTTACAAATACAGAGGTATATTGATGCAGAATTACCATTTCAACCCTTGTCTTTCAGCAAGTGACAGCTTTTGCCCAATATTCAGAAAAGTTTACTACATTGAGGGCCGGTGAATAGTTTTGGATTTTTCAACGCTCATATTTTTTCGTGAACAGCAAAATAATGATTCCATCAAGTCTTGGCGGTTCGGAAAGTCATTTTTCTTGATAACGTCAAATTTTTCACGACTTTTTCGGGTCTATACTTCATTGTGTATATCATTTTGTCACGGGGGAGCTTAGTAAGTTTTTTATCCATTCAAGATCATTCTCATGACCATTTGAAGGCTTTATAATCATGTTTTTGATTATAAATCGGGGGAGAATTTGGTATGGTCATTCGAAATTGGATTTGTGACTTTTCAAAGTTGAAGATTTTTGATAAAGCTTGTGGTAAAATTATGAAGGTAGCTTTTACAGCGGAAGTTCTTCATCGAGCTCTGCTAAAACTTTTACAGAGAAGTATCATTTATAGCGGAAGTTCTTTATCTAACTCTGCTGAGGACTTGTTATATCTCCGACTTCTTGTATTTTCTCGATCAAGTGGCGTTACGAATCTTAAAGTTTGGGTTGTTACATGATATTTTTTGATGGTCTATATCATTAGCTTATTTGAAGGTCATTGTGACTTGGAGGGGGAGCTCTTCAAAGACAAGAAGTGATTCGGTTTCTTTGTTCTGAAATGGGTTTTTACGGAGGGTTTGGTTTTCATGAAGATTCTTTGGGATTACATTCGAAAATGAAGTTTAAAGACATTACTTCAGTGCTTGATTTATATATCCTAGAGCCCGTGTTTGAAGACTATTGAAGAATCAAGATTCGTGGATTGCTTCATATATTCCTCGTTGCAGATCTTTTTATTTGCTAGATGATTGTTTTGGAAGTCAAAGCATTGTCATCCATTCCATACTTTGAGGGGGAGATTGTAGGGTTTCAAAGCACTCCATGGATGATGGCAATGGGCCCCTTTGATGAATTATAGGTTAAAAGCCCAAGACTTGTCTTTTCCCTATAAATAGTCATGTATTATTCACAATTAGGGTTAAAAGTGAGACAAAATGTAGCCGCCACCTGAGGTTTCTTATGTAGTGTTAGATTCTTTAGTCTATGCTGAAAGTGTAATTTATTCCTCATATTTGAATAAATCGAGTGATCATTCGACATAATCTTCATATTTGTGTTTGTTCTTATTTTCCGCATCTTGTTCATCAAATCTCAATTAGGGTTTTAATCCCAACAGTTTTGAAAGTTACAAAACTTGCCCTCAAGTTTTGGAACATGTAAAGTCTCACACACTTTGGTAAAACTTTAGTTCCAACCCCTAGAATTTTAAAATTTAAAATTCAACCCTTATACTTTATAATATTATAAGTTAATAGTAATTATATATGTATAAGAACTAGTCTTTTTACCGTTAGTAGGCCTCATTCACGATGCCAGTCTATAAGGGGGTATAAGGTTGTTGCCTATAAAATGGCAGCTTAATGGGTGTTCACTTTCACCCACTGCTTCCTTGATTGGTGGAGGGTTATTAGCCGAACGGGTAGGAGAAGGACTTTAACTCCTCATTAAAAGTATGATGAATGTAAAGTAACTAAATGCTTTTATAAATTCCCAATCTTAGTTACTTTAGGAAAATGTGAATAAGGTGCTAACCCATGAAATTACACTTTGCACTTTGATTAAGTTGTTAGTGGAGCGTGTATGGTTGACCGACACACTAACCTGGACTTAACAAGGTAGGAAAAGGGTGGATTAAGGTTTATCATAGGTCGGTGGAGTGCGTGTGGTGAACCGACACATCGATTGAGTGATAAACATTAAGAGTACCAATTAATTTGCATGGATACGTCACTCCTTGTTTTGTGATCCTCGGCATCTCAGTCACAAATCCTGAAGGACACACTCGATATTGAAACATGCGATTGAAAAGTTCAATGAATCTAAAAGAATCTAGGAGTTTCAAAACCAATTAAAAACCTAATAACTTATTTCGTTTTTCATGATGGAAATTGGTGAATTGTCATTTACCTACCTTCAAATATTTTATATCTTGGAGTACGACATTGCTCTTCTAAGTTATAAAGTATTGTGTTAGGTCATAGCCTTAATATTACATTTCAGTGTCTTATTAAGGACTATCTTTATATCTAATCTAAACTTGTCTTTCTTCTTTTCAGATGTCTTCCAACAATCCTGCTTCTGGCTCAAACCCTATCGGCTCCTTTATCTCTCATGAACCTTTGTAGGAGAGTTATCTTCGATGGATCCAACTTTATGGATTGGATCAGGAACATCAGGATGGTCACTCGGTATGAGGACAAGGAATATGTCCTCGACAAGGAGCTTAAGGAACTTGAGTCATCTGCGACTCCTGAGGAGATCGCTGAATACCAGGCACATGAGAGCGATGCAACCAAAGTGGCATGTATCATGTTGGCCACAATGACAGCCGAGCTCCAAAAGTCCTATGAGGACTACTACCCTTTTGAGATGCACCAGGACTTGATGGACCACTACCATCAGAGTGCTCGTCAAGAGCGGTGTGAAATCATCTCCTCCATGATAACAACCCAAATGAAGGATGGTGAACCAATCACGGGCCACATGCAGAAAATGCAAAGGTATGTGGACTGTTTGCTGAAGCTGAATGTGAACTTCCCTGAGGAGTTGGCTATTGTCATCATTTTGCAGTCCTTACCTTCGTGTTATGATCAATTATGAATGAAATACCACATGAACAAGGACGAAGTTATACTCAGCAAACTTCAAGGACTTTTGAAGACTGCCGAAAGTGGTCTTAAAGGTAAGTCGGTTGTTACTACTCCTACTCCTACTGCGACCCCTGTCTTGGCAATCGGGTAAGGCAAAGGAAAGAAGAGGAAGAGACCTTCGAAGGGTATCAAGGGAAAGTCCCTTGATGGCTCCTCTTCAAGTGGAACCAAGAAAGGTTTCGTAACTCCTTCTGCCAACCATAAAGAGGCTGAATGTTTCTATTGTCATGAAAAGTCGCACTGGAAGCGAAACTGCCTGAAGTACCTACAAGATGTTAAGGATGGGAAATTAAAACCCAACCATGCAGGTATATACACTATATTGTCTAATAACTCACCCCATTCTAATTCTTGGGTCCTTGATACAGGATGTGGTATTCACATATGTTCTGATTTGCTGGGACTAAGTGTAAGTGAGAATGTGGAGCATGGGAAGATAAACCTGATCATGGGGAATATGAAAGCTTCAGCTATCACCAAGATTGGAGTTTATTCTTTGTTGCTAAGTAGTGGGTTAGTGTTAGATTTGAATAAGTGTTGTTACTCGTCTGAAATGGCGAGAATTATTATTTCCTTTCAAGCTTTGTACAAACAAGGTTTTACCTTTTCGTCTGATAATCAATGTGGTGGTATTAATGCTTTCTTTAATAATGTTCTTTTTTTTAAAGCATTACCCTGTGATGGTGTGTATGAAACTGTGCCAGTTGTTGATAACCTAGGAAATAATGTATTGTGTATCGATTCTTCCACTAGCTTAGATAAGGTATCATTATGGCATTGTCGTCTTGGACATGTAAGCAAGAAACGTATAGGCCAAATCCAAAAGGATGGAGTCTTGGAGTCATTTGACCTAAAGTTGGATGATAGTTGTGAATCTTGTTTGCTTGGGAAAATGACAAAGTTGCCCTTCACTGGTTCTTGTGCTAGGGGTGAGGGTTTGTTGGACCTCATACATACTGATGTGTGTGCACCCTTCAGAACCGCCACAAGGGATGCTAACCGCTTCTATGTAACTTTTACTGATCATTTTAGTGGATATAGATATTTCTACTTAATCAAGCATAAGTCAGAAACCTTTCAAAAGTTCAAGGAGTTTAAACATGAAGTGGAGAATCAGTTTGGCAGGAACATTAAGATGCTTCGATCCGATCGAGGTGGTGAGTATCTTATCACAGAGTTCCTTGACTATATTAAAGAATGTGGGATTGTCTCATAATTGATACCTCCCAGGACACCGCTGTGGAATGGTGTGGCTGCGAGGCGTAATCGGACCTTGTTAGACATGGTTCGTTCCATCATGAGTCAAGCTTCGCTACCAATCTCATTCTGGGGGTATGCCTTAGAGACTGCCGCCTATATCCTTAATCTAGTCCATACAAAGAAGGTTGCTAAAACTGTTGGATAAGGTGTCTAAGTCCAAAACTTATTTGGTATATACTTAACCCGACCCGGCATGGTCCATTTGGGTTGCACTTCACCCGAATAATTTATGGATAATTTTATGAGAGTTATACACATATGTTTATTAATATATTATAAGTTATAATATATTAATATGGAGTCATGTTATTTAATTAGTCTTAGTCTTAAATTAATTATGAATTAATTTAGAGATTAAAGGAAGACTAATTAGATTATGGGCTATTGGTTTTATATGGTGTGGGCTAACACTCATTTGTTAATGGGCTAGGCTTATATGGAAGTCCATGGATGATCCATGGAGCTTTTAACCCATGGATCCTTGGAAAAGGAAAGGTCATGGGTTATTAGGGTTTCACCCTAACCATGCACACTATATAAGCATGCTTATGTTGCATGAAATAGCCACTAGTGTGTGTGCTTGTGTGTGGCTGAAAACTACAAGTGTGTGTACACTCTCTAAAGGTTTCCAAGTGTTTGTGGTGATTTGTGATTTCCATTTGAGGCATTCACACTATTGGTGCTTGGCTCTCAAACTCCAAGGAATCAATCTCATCAAAAGGTATGTAATCTCATCTAACTCTTTTATGTTTAAAAGTTCCCCATGCCATGTTAGATAAGTTATGAACCTTGGAAAATTATTATTTTGCATGTATTACACAAACATAGATCCAAGGTTTATTAGGGTTGCATGCACACTTAGGAAGTGTTAGATTGCTCAAAACCCAACAGTGGTATCAGAGCCTAGGCTTGCTTGTTTGATACTTGATGCAAAATAGTGAAAAAAGTTGAAATTGTTGCTGTCCGGCTGATGGACTCGCCGAGTCCATGGGGGGACTCGCCGAGTTCAAGGCAAAATTCATCCTACTCGGCGAGTAGGTTCGTGCACTCAGCGAGTAGAATGATCAGAATGCAGAATTTCGACTTTTGCTGCTGGAAATGGACTAGAAACATTACCCTAAACTGTTTTGGTGTTTTAAAACTTGTTTTAGTTGGTGTAATGGTTGTTCTAATCCATTTACAATAGCATATATCAAAATTCCATGATTTTTATGTGTTCATATAATTCTTGAAATTTTGATGATCATGTTCATGTTCTTATGAATTTAGAAGATGATAGGAATTATTTGCTGAATTGTTTAGAATTAATTCTTGATCATTTATGTGTTTTAATGGAGTCCATAATTTGTCCTCAAGTTATGGATATCCAAAGGTCACTTTTCTTTAACACACATTTAAACACATAAGTTACATGAAAATGAAGAGTCTTCATTTTTATGAACCTTTAATTCATAAGTTATGAAATGAAAAGTTTTGGATAGTTACAAAACTTGCCCTCAAGTTTTGAAATTTGTAAAGTTTCACACACTTTAATAAACTTTAATTCCAACCCTTAGAGTTTTAATAGTTAAAATTCAACCCTTATACTATTTAGAACATTAATGGTTAATAATTATATATATGTATAAGAATAAGTCGTTCTACCGTTAGTAGGCCTCATTCACGAAGCCGGTCTATAAGGTGGGTATAAGGTTATTGCCTATAAAATGGCAACTTAATGGGTGTCCACTCTCACCCACCGCTTGCTTGACTGGTGGAGGGTCGTTAGCCGTACGGGTAGGACAATGACTTTAAATCCTCATTAAAAGTATAATGATTATTATAAAGTAACTAAACCTCTTTAATTCCCAATCATAGTTATTTTAGGAAAAATGTGAACATGGTGCTAGTCAATGGAATTCACACTTTGTACCTTACCAAGTCATTGGTGGAGCGTGTGTGGTTAACCGGCACACTAACTTGGACTAGTAAGGATCACGAAGGGTGACTTAATGTTTGTCATAGATCAATGGAGCGTGTGTGGTTAACCGGCACATTGATTAGGTGATAATATTAAGGGTACCAAGTGAATTAGCATGGTTATTCACACCTTGTTTTGTGATCCTCGGCATCCCAGTCACAAAACTTGAAGGGCACAATCGAGATTGAAACATGCCATTGAAAAGTTCAATGAATCTCAAAAGAATCTAGGAATTTCAAATCCAATTAAAACCTAATAATTCATTTTGTTTTTCATGGTGGAAATTGGTGAATCGTCATTCACCTACCTTTCAAATATATTATTGCTTAGATTATGGCATCCCTCTTCTAAGTATAATATATTGTGATTGGATCCTAGCCTTAATATTACATTTGGGTGTCTTATTAAGGATTCTATATATCTAATCTATACTTGCTTTCTTCTTTCAGATGTCTTCCAACACTAATGCTTCGGGCTCTAACCTAACTGGTTCTTTCTCTCTCATGAATCTTTGTGGGAGGGTATCTTTGATGGTTCCAACTTCATGGACTGGATTAGGAACATCAGGATGGTTACTCGTTATGAGGACAAGGAATATGTCCTCGATAAGGAGTTAAAAGAGCTTGATGAGTCTACTGCTACTCCTGAGGAGATCGCTGAATTCAGGACACATGAGAGAGATGCTACTAAGGTGGCATGCATCATGATGGCCACGATGACAGCCGAGCTCCAAAAGTCCTATGAGGACTTCTACCCTTTTGAGATGCACCAAGACCTGATGGAAAAGTACCATCAGAGTGCTCGTCAGGAGCGGTATGAAATAATCTCCTCCATAATAACTACCCGCATGAAGGACGGTGATTCCGTCACGGCTCACATGCAAAAGATGTAAAGGTATGTGGACCGTTTGCTGAAGCTGAATGTGAACATCCCTGAGGAGTTGGCAATTCACATCATTTTGCACTCCTTACCTTCTTGTTATGACCAATTCCGTATGACATATCATATGAACAAGGAGGAAGTTACCTTCAGCAAGCTTCAAGGACTCTTGAAGACCGCTGAAACCGGTCTTAAGGGCAAGGCGGTTGTTACCTCTACTACTACTCCAACATCTACCCCTGTTTTGGCTATCGGGCAAGGCAAAGGAAAAAAGAGGAAGCACCCTTCGAAGGGTACCAAGGGAAAGTCTCTTGAAGGCTCCTCATTGAAGACCAAGAGCGGTTCTGTCACTCCTTCTGCCATTCCCAAGGATACTGATTGCTACTATTGCCTGGACAAGGGGCACTGGAAGTGAAACTGCCCTAATTACTTGAAGGATCTAAAGGATGGGAAAGTGAAACCCACCCATGCAGGTATTTACACTATATTGTCTAATTACTCAACATATTCTAACTCTTGGGTGCTTGATACAGGATGTGGTATTCACATATGTTTTGATTTGCACGGCCTAAGAAGAAGTGAGGATGTGGAGCACGGGAAGATAAACTTGATCATGGGGAATAGGAAGGCTTCACCTGTTTCCAAGATTGGAGTTTATACTTTGTTGCTTAATAATGGGTTAAAATTAGATTTGAATAAATGTGTGTACTCGTCTGAAATGGCGTGGAATATTATTTCTTTTCATGCTTTGTACAAACATGGTTTTACCTTTTCGTTTGATAATGAATGTGGTGGTATTAATGCTTTCTTTAAAAATGTGTTTTATTTTAAAGCATTACCTTGTGATGGTGTGTATGAAACTGTGTCGATCGTAGACAACTTAGGAAATAATGTGTTGTATATTGATTCTACTACTAGCCTAGATAAAGCTTCATTGTGGCATTTTCGTCTTGGACATGTAAACAAGAAAAGCATAGGCCAACTTCAAAAGAATGGAGTCTTGGAGTCATTCGACCTTAAATCGGATGATAGTTGTGAATCTTGTCTACTTGGAAAGATGAAAAAATCACCCTTCACTGGAACTTGTGAAAGGGGTGAGGGTTTGTTGGACCTAATACATACTGATGTATGTGGGCTATTCAAAACCGCCACAAGGGATGCTAATCGGTATTATGTGACTTTTATTGATGATTTTAGTAGATATGGGTATGTCTACTTAATCAAACATATGTCAGAAACCTTTGAAAGGTTTAAGGAATTTAAAAAGGAAGTAGAAAATCAGTTGGGCAGGAACATTAAGATGCTTCGATCCGATCAAGGTGGTGAGTATCTTAGTACCGAGTTCCTTGACTATCTTAAGGAGTGTGGGATTGTCTCACAATTGACTCCTCCCAGGACACCACAACTAAATGGTATAGCTGAGAGGCGTAATCGAACCTTGTTAGACATGGTTCGCTCTATGATGAGTCGAGCTTTCCTACCAATCTCTTTTTGGGGGTATGCCTTAGAGACTGCCGCCCATATCCTTAATCTAGTCCCTACAAAGAAGGTTACCAAAACACCTAATGAGATGTGAACTGGGAAGGTTCCCAATTTAGACCACATCAAGATTTGGGGTTGTGAGGCTTTCGTGAGGCGTGAGACTCATGAAAAGCTCGAACCCCGAAGTGAAAGGTGTATTTTCATCGGCTACCCACATAAATCTTTTGGTTACCTCTTCTACAGACCCAGTGAGAATGTGGTCTTTGTAGCAAGAAGAGGGGTCTTCCGTGAGAGGGGGTTTATAAGCCAAGGAGACAGTGGGAGGCAAATTGATCTTGAAGAAATTCAAGAAGCAATTGGTGAAGGAACCTCAGACACTAGCAATCAACCTGAGGAGGAAACTCCTGTTAAGCAAGCTGACATGTCTGTACCTCCGAGGCGTTCCACACGGGTTAGGAACACACCTTCATTTTATTATGGCTTTCATATTACTACAGAAGGTGATATGTTTATCAGTGATAGTACACTGGTAAATTTGGATGAACCTAGCAGTGTTAAGGAAGCCATGGTAGGGCCGGAATCTACTAAATGGAAGGAGGCTATGGACAGCGAGATACAGTCCATGTATGACAATCATGTTTGGAACTTGGTTGACAATGTACCAGGCCGTAAAACAGTCGGGTGCAAATGGATCTTCAAGAAGAAGACCAACATGGAAGGAAAAGTGCATACTTATAAGGCTCGACTGGTTGCGAAGGGTTTTACTCAGACTCAAGGTATTGATTATGATGAAACTTTCTCGCCAGTAGCAAAGAGTAAGTCTATTAGGGTTATGGTAGCCGTTGCAGCATTTCATGATTATGAAATATGGCAAATGGATGTCAAAACCGCTTTCCTTAATGGAGAGTTGGCTAAGGATGTGTACATGCATCAGCCAGAGGGTTTTGTCAGTGCAGAGTACCCTAATAGAGTATGCAAGCTTGAGAAATCCATTTATGGATTAAAACAAGCATCTCGTAGCTGGAATCTTTGTTTTGATGAGAAGGTCAAAGAGTTTGGCTTCTCGAGAAGTGAAGATGAGTCTTGCGTGTATGTCAGAGCTAGTGGGAGTATAGTTAGCTTTTTGGTACTGTATGTGGATGACATACTACTTATAGGAAATGACATCCCAACCTTGCAGGAGGTTAAGTCCTGGCTTGGGACGTGCTTTGCTATGAAGAACCTAGGGGAGGCTGCCTATATCCTAGGGATAAGGATATTAAGAGAAAGGAGTAAAAGACTAATTGGATTTAGTCAGAGTACCTACTTGGATAAGGTGTTGAAAAGGTTCAACATGCAGAATTCCAAGAAAGGAGATTTATCGATCCAAAGCAATGCCAAACTGAGTAAGACTCAGAGTCCGAGTACAGAGGCAGAGATAGCTGAGATGAGCCAATTACCGTATGCTTCCGCTGTTGGCTCGATCATGTATGCTATGACTTGTACCCGCCCTAATGTGGCCTTTGCTTTGAGCATGGTCAGCAGGTATCAAGGGAACCCTGGCAAGGCTCATTGGACCGCGGTAAAGAACATTCTCAAGTACCTGCGGAGGACTAAGGATTGGATCCTTAACCTTTGTGGGAGTGATGACTTGAGAGTATTAGGGTATAGTGATGCCAGTTTTCAGACTGATAGGGATAACTTCCGCTCTCAGTCGGGCTGGGTCTTTACCTTAAATGAAGGGGCAATTTCTTGGAAGAGTTCCAAGCAGTAGACGGCGGCTGATTCAACTTGTGAATCAGAGTATATAGCAGCGAGTGAAGCAGCGAAGGAGGCGATATGGCTGAAGAACTTCATCGGAGACCTTGGAGTTGTACCAGCTATTAAAGAACCTATGGAGATTTTCTGTGATAGCAATAGTGCGGTTGCCTTAGCCAAGGAACCAAGAGATCATGGCAGATCCCGACACATTGACAGAAAATATCACTTCATAAGACACAAGATTGAAGAAGGACTCCTTGTGGAAAAGAGGGTATCGTTAGATGAGAATCCTGCAGATCCCCTTATGAAGGGACTGATGAGGGTTATGTATTTTCAGCATGCGAGGCGCATCGGGCTGAGGGACGATATTAGTTTTACAGATTAGATAGTTTTCCTGAAACTTGTAAAATGTAATCGACATTTGATGATGAATAAAATTTGTGATTTATTTATGAGTAAGGTGTTACTGTCATTGTAAATTATTTACTATTGTTTCAGTTTTTGCATGTTTTGACTTCCAGAATAATTAATTTATTCAAACCTCCACAATCGATCATACGTCGGAAGTAGGTATGAATCAAGATTGTCATGAATTGGGATTGTAGATGGCTAAAGGTGTTCAGACATGGCAATGGTTGCTGCAACGTTCATGAGTGCTCATAAGTTATGAGTATTGGTATAAACCCACGCTCACTTGTATCACTTCATGGAATTTATCTCGAGTGATCATGAGACGATAATATCATATAAGTCTTCAAACCTAGAAATATGAGTTGTTACCTATGAGTTGGTTGTGCATTGATTGCACGTAAACGCATCAGTAACTTGATGTTATAAAACGTGCCTTTGTATACAATTCAACAAGTAGTAAAACAAGCATATGAGTCGAAGTTTATCTATTCCTTCTAGAAATAGAAGCGATATCTGGGCCCCTCGATGATTTTGTGTTGACCCTTGCACCGGGCCCGGTCAGAACTAAACTGATGTGTTCAGTAAAGTTCTTTGTCAAACGAATCGGAAATCGAGAAACAACTGCCAGACAATACGCAAGACATAGTTCCACGTGTTTGTCCGACTGATATCATGAGAACAGAGGATTATATGATCACTTGTCTTAAAATGGCGCTTCATAGTTCAACAGAGTTTTCGAGAGCTACGATTGCTGGTTGGTTCCTGAAGTTATATAGGCAAATACAGTTATTAGATTTATCCAAGTAGGAGTCTGTTGGATAAGGTGTCTAAGTCCATAACTTATTTGGTATATACTTGACCCGACCCGGCATGGTCCATTTGGGTTGCACTTCACCCGAACAATTTATGGATAACTTTATGAGAGTTATACACATATGTTTATTAATATATTATAAGTTATAATATATTAATATGGAGTCATGTTATTTAATTAGTCTTAGTCTTAAATTAATTATGAATTAATTTAGAGATTAAAAGGAAGACTAATTAGATTATGGGCTATTGGTTTTATATGGTGTGGGCTAACACTCATTTGTTAATGGGCTAGGCTTATATGGAAGTCCATGGATGATCCATGGGGCTTTTAACCCATGGATCCTTGGAAAAGGAAAGGTCATGGGTTATTAGGATTTCACCGTAACCATGTACACTATATAAGCATGCTTATGTTGCATGAAATAGGCACTAGTGTGTGTGCTTGTGTGTGGCCGAAAATTACAAGTGTGTGTACACTCTCTAAAGGTTTCCAAGTGTTTGTGGTGATTTGTGATTTCCATTTGAGGCATTCACACTATTGGTGCTTGGCTCTCAAACTCCAAGGAATCAATCTCATCAAAAGGTATGTAATATCATCTAACTCTTTTATGTTTAAAAGTTCCCCATGCCATGTTAGATAAGTTATGAACCTTGGAAAATTATTATTTTGCATGTATTAGACAAACATAGATCCAAGGTTTATTAGGGTTGCATGCACACTTAGGAAGTGTTAGATTGCTCAAAACCCAACAAAAACACCTCACGAGATGTGGACTAAAAAGTTCCCAATATAGATCACATCAAGATTTAGGGTTGCGAGGCTTTCGTGAGGCGTGAGACTCACGATAAGCTCGAACCTCAAAGTGAGAGGTGTATTCTCATCGGCTACTCACATAAATCCTTTGGTTACCTCTTCTACATACCCAATGATAATGTGGTCTTTGTAGCAAGGAGAGGAGTCTTTTGTGAGAGAGAGTTCATAAGCCAAGGAAACAGTGGGAGGCAAATTGACCTTGAATAAATTCAAGAGTCAAGTGGTGAAGGAACCTCAAACCCTAGAAATCAATCTGAGGAGAAAACTCCTGTTGATCCGACCAATGAGTTTGTACCTATGAGGCGTTCCACGAGAGTTAGGAATGCACCTGAGCATTACTATGTTTTCCATATTACTATAGAAGGTGATACACTTATCAGCGATAATACATTGGTAAGTATGGATGAACCTAACAGCTACACAGAAGCCATGGCAGGCCTTGAGGTTGCTAAACGGAAAGAGGCTATGGACAGCGAGATACAGTCCATGTATGACAATCAAGTTTGGAACTTGGTTGACAATCTACCCTGTCGCAAGACCGTCGGGTGCAAATGGATCTTCAAGAAGAAGACCGACATGGATGGTAATATACACACTTATAAGGCACGATTGGTTGCAAAGGGCTTTTCTCAAACTGCTGGAGTTGATTATCATGAGACCTTTTCACCAGTAGCGAAGATTAAGTCTATCAGGATTATGTTAGCCATTGCTGCATTTCATGACCATGACATATGGCAAATGGATGTCAAAACCGCTTTCCTTAATGGAAAGTTGGCTGAGGATGTTTACATGAGTCAACCAGAGGGTTTTGTCAGCGCAGAGTACCCTAATAGAGTGTGTAAGCTTGAGAAATCCATCTATGGATTAATACAAGCACCTCGTAGATGGAATCTTTGTTTCGATGAGAAAGTCAAAGAGTTTGGCTTTTCGAGGAGCCAATATCAATCTTGTGTATATGTCAAGGCTAGTGGGAGTATAGTTATCTTTTTGGTATTGTATGTGGATGACATACTACTCATAGGAAATGACATCCTAACTCCGCAGGAAGTGAAGTCCTGGCTTGGGAAGTGTTTCTCTATGAAGGACCTTGGAGAAGTTGCCTATATCCTAGGGATAAGGATTTTTAGAGACAGGAGTAAAAGACTAATTGGACCTAGTCAGAGCACCTATGTGGATAAAGTGTTGAAAAGGTTCAACATGCAGAACTCCAAGAAAGGTGAGTTACCAATCCAAAGTAATGCCAGATTGAGTAAGACTCAGATCTCGAGTACAGAGGTTGAGATAGCAGAGATGACTCGAGTTCCGTATGCTTCCACTGTAGGCTCGATCATGTATGCTATGACTTGTACTCGTTCGGATGTGGCCTTTGCATTAAGCATGGTCAGTAGATATCAAGGGAATCCTAGCAAGGATCACTGGACTGTGTTAAAGAACATTCTCAAGTACCTGCGGAGGACTAAGGACTAGGTCCTTACCCTCGGTGGGAGTGATGACTTGAGAGTTGTAGGGTATAGTGATGCTAGCTTCCAGACTGATAGGGATAATTTCTGCTCTCATTCAGGCTTGGTCTTTACGTTAAACGGAGGAGCAATTACTTGGAAAAGTTCCAAGAAAGAGACAGTGGTTGATTCAACTTGCGAATCCGAGTATATAGTGACAAGCGAGGCAGCAAAGGAGGATATATGGCTAAAGAACTTCATTGGAGACCTTGGAGTTGTACCAGCTATAAAGGAGCCTATAGAGATTTTCTGTGATAGTGAAAGTGCAGTTGCCCTAACCAAGGAACCAAGGGATCACGGGAGATCCAGACACATCAACAGAAAATGCCATTTCATCAGACATTGAATAGAAGAAAGACTCCTCATGGCAAAGAGGGTATCATTGGATGAGAACCCAGCAAATCCCTTCACGAAGGTACTGGCTAGGGTTAAGCATCTCCAGCATGCGAGGCGCATAGGGCTGAAGGATGATATTAGTTTTAGTAATTGTATAGTTTCTGAAATGTGTAAAGTGTAATTGACATTTGATGATGAATAAAAGTTGTTGTTGATTTATGAGTAAAGTGTTGCTATCTTTTGTCAATCGTTTAATATCGTTTCATTTTGCATGTTTTGACTTCCAGAATAATTATGTTATACCATTTCATATTATTCAAATTCTCCACAGTCGGTCATATGTTGGAAGTAGATATGAATCAAGACGATCATGAAGTTGGTTGTAGACATCTAAGATGTTGGACATAGCAAATTGTTGCTACAACACTCATGAGTGCTCATAAGTTCTAAGTATTGGATTCAACCTACGCTTGCTTGTATCACTTCATGGAATTTATCTTGAGTGATCGTGAGACGGTAATATCAGATAAGTCTTCAAACCTAGAGATATGAGTTGTTGCCTATGAGTTGGTTATATATTGATTGTACAAAAACACATTGGTAACTCGATGTTATAAAACATGCCTTTGTGTATGATTCAACAAGTAGTAGAACAAGCATATGAGTCGAAGTTTATTTATTCCTTCTTGAATTAGAAGCGATATCTGGGCCCCTCGATGATTTCGTGTTGACCCATGTACCAGGCCCGATCAGAACTAAGTTGGTGTGTTCAATTAAGTTCTATGTCAAACAAATCGGAAATCGAGAAACAAACTGTTGGACAATAAGTAAGACATTGTTCCATGTATTTTTCCGTCTGATATCTAGAACAGAGGACTATATGATCCCTTATCTAAAATGGTGCTTCATAGTTCAACAGAGTTTTAAGAGCTACGATTGCCGGTCGGTTCCTGAAGTCATAATTGCAACTATAGTTAATAGAATTATCCAAGGGAGAAACTGTTGGATAAGGTGTCTAAGTCCATAACTATATTTGAGATGTACTTGAGCCGACCCGACATGCTCCACTTGGGTTGCATTTCACCCGAGCAATTTATATGGATAATCTTTTGAGAATAGTATAAGTTATGATTTATTAATATATTATAAGTTCTAATATATTAATAAGAAATCATATTATTTAATTAGTATTGATCTAAAATTAATTTAGAATCAATTTAGTGAACAAAAGTGTGACTAATTAAATATGGACTCTTGTATTTATATAATGTGGGCTTAATGCTTATTTAGAATGGGCTAGGCTTGCATGGTAAGTCCATGGATAGTCCATGGAGCTTTAACCCATGGATCTCATGGAAATGAAAGGTCATGGGTATTAGGGTTTACATGGATGTAACCCTAATCCACAACACTATATAAAGGAGTCCTTGGCACTTGAAATGGCACTAGTTTTTGTGTGAGAACAAGGGTGGGCTGATTTCAAGAAGAGTTCTACTATTATCTCAAGTTTCCAAGGTTTTGTGGTGATTTGTGAATTCCATTTGAGGCATCCACATGATTGGTGTAAGGCTCTCAAACTCCAAGCAATCAACCACTACTAAAAGGTATGTAACTCTACTAGTTTATTATGTTTCAAAGTTCCCCATGCCATGCTAGTTAGGTTAAGAACCTTGGAAAAGAAAATTTACATGTATCATAGTAAAACATAGATCCAAGGTTTTTAGGGTTGCATGTGCACCATAGGAGTGTTATAATGCTCAAAACCCTTCACCTTAAGTTTCAATTAGAGTTTTTTGAGAATAAGGACAGATGAAACTTGATCATCTGCAAGTTTTTCCTTAAGCTTCATAAGCTTTTCAAGCATAGAATTTGTTAAGGATAAATCTCAACTTAGAAAAGAAATTAGGATGGTTGTTGACTTCTAAAGATAAGATTCTTCATTGACGAGGATCTATAGCGATAAGGATCCTTAATGATGAGAATCCTTAGTGATGATATCATACGGGGGAATTCCCTTCTTAGGAGAATCTGTTTAGGTTATAGAGTTTGACAATATTCTTTGGTAATATCCTAAATGCAACATGTTAATGTTATATACTGGGGAGGATCCTAATTTGTGACGTATCTCAAGGGAAATATCCATACTTATGAAAATGTTATGATTCATGTCAATGTGTGACAACATGAAGATGTCATAACCTTATGTAATTTCTGGGGTAATATCCCAACTTTTGATAACATGAAAATGTCATAAGCCTTAAGTAATCATCAGGGTAGGATCCCAATTTTTGGATAATATGAAAATGTTATAAACGTTAAGGATCTTAACTTATGTTGAAAGATAAGAGGGTTTCCAAGCCACTACATCATGAAATGATCCCCTTAATGGTATCCCATAGATAGATATCATGCGTTCAAGTGAGGCGTATAAACCTTAGTTCGCATGAAAGAGGTGATTAACTCCTTAAACCTTAGAGGGGATTAAGTACCCTTAAGCGCATGATAGATTATCAATCTCTAGCTTGTGTATATAATCGTTTAAAGATCATACCGTTGATATAATGGAATTGTTCAAGTCTTAGTATGTTGAGATCTTTGTTTGTTAAGATCCTTATGTTTCAAGATCTTCAACCTCGAGGAATCTTTATGTTTCAGGATCTTGGAGATCCTTATGTTTCAAGATCTTCAACCCTGAGGATCCTCGTGTTCCAGGATCTTCAACCTTGAGGATCCTCATGTTTGAGGATCATTTCTTAAGGAGATCCTTAGTTGTATGTTGTTCTGCATAGCAAACATTAGCTAGGGGTGGTCATTAGTCTAGCTAACACCCCTACGATGCTTAAGTTAGTAATGTATTCGAGGAGAAAATAAGCAATGATGAAAAGTTTAAGGTAAAGAACATGTGCACCTTGGTTTTATTAAAGACCAATCAACCAAATTTGTATATAGTATGCTTTGAGATGTATAACATTCCAGGTCTTGGAAAAATGTTTCCTTTGTGTGTTGCTAGCCAATATTATCCTTTTTCCTGCTTTAGCATCTATGAGATACGGTCCTTCCCACTTAGGAGCTAGTTTACCAACACTAGGATCCTTGGTGTTTTGGAATGTTTTCCTTAATACCAAGTCTCCTATTTGGAATCTTATGACTTTTACGCTCTTGTTGTAAGCCTTGGTGATCCTTTGTTGACGAAGAGCAATGCTTATCTTGGCAAGATCTTTGAGTTCGTCAAAAGTTTCAAGATCCTAGGCTAGGATCCTGTCATTGTTTTTATTTTTATTTTGGAGCAAGTATCTTGTCTTCGGGATCACTACTTCGGTAGGGATCATTGCTTTTGTCCCGAACACCAAGGAATAGGGGGTCTGACCTGTGGCTATTTTGGAAATGGTCCTATCTGCCCACAGGACGAAAGGAAGCTCTTCTACTCATCTTCCTTTCTTCTTATCAAGCCTTTTCTTAAAATTGTTTATTGTGATCTTATTTCTATATTCTGCTTGACCATTAGCTTGGGGATGGACAGGAGTGGACATTATCATTCTGATTCCCTAACTCGTGCAAAACTCTCTTATTCTTTTGCTTATGAATTAGGATCCATTGTCGCATATGATTTCAACCGGGATGCCGAACCTAGTCAAGATATTACGTTTAATAAACGAGGCTACCTCTTTATCTCTTACATGAACGAAGGCTTCAACTTCGATCCACTTGGAAAAGTAATCAGTCATCACCAACATGAAGAGTTTTCCTCCTGTAGCCATTGGTAATTTTCCCACTATATCCATTCCCCATTTCATGAATGGCCATGGAGAGATAATAGGATATAGAGGCTCTGCCGGTTGATACAAGATGTTGCTATGTCTTTGGCAAGCATCACACTTTTAAGCATGTACAAAAGAATCTCTCTTCATGGTTGGCCAGTAGTATCCTAATCTCAATGCCTTGGAGCATAAGGATTTCCCCCAGTGTGATTGCCATAGTCTCATTCATGTATGTCCTTTAAGACTTCTGCAACTTTAGAATCTACCAGGCATGTGAAATATGGACCTGCCATAGATTGTTTTTATGGAAATTATCTTGGATTATTACGAATCTTGAGACTCTTTTTTTGAATGCTCTTTCGCTTTTTTCCTCTGTTGGGATTGTACCATTTTGGAGATATTCCATATTGGGTTGGAGTCATAATCGAGGACTTCTTTGAGGATCCTATTCGTCGGGATCACTTCGAGGAGGGATTTGAGGATCAGGATCTTCGATGGCTGCTACGCTTATTGGTTGTTCAAGATTATCAGATTTTTCGGAAAAGGCTTCTATAGATGGAGTTATTATGCGGGTTATAGGGATCTTCGTTTCTGGTGGGATTCGTAGGGAGGATCCTAAGTTGGCTAATGTGTCTGCTTCTGTTTTTTCTTCTCTGGGAACTTCGGTTAAGTTAAATGTTGGGAATTAGAGTTGCGTCATTGTGTTATATTTAATAGTCTATTTATGTAAACGGTCTTGGGCTTTTCCACCTGTCTTTATTTAATAGGGTTATAGTATTCAAGGTGCATGCATGCACCATGCTTTCTGTAATCTAGGAAACAGTCTTGTAACCCTACACGCCTCTATAGTAGCAATTCTTCATCGAGTTCTTCTGAGGCATGACTTTGAATCATTAAGCACATTTTGATCCATTCTTGTGTTCCTGTTTTCTTATACCTATTTAAATCTTTCAATCTTTAAAGATTTAATCTCAACAATTGGTATCAGAGTAGGAGACTGTGTAATCTATACACATCTCTTCTGTTGAAAGATGCTCTTTAGGGTTTCCACTATTATTGGATCTGGTTTCAGCTGTTATCATTGTTTGTTCATCTGTTGATGATGATTTTGATCTTAATATTACCCTAATATTGTTTACACATTTGATTCATACAGGTTTTGATCCATATACAAACTGTTGAGAGTTATACACATATGTTTACACATTGCATTTCACCCGAACAATTTATGGATAATTTATGAGAGTTATACACATATGTTTATTAATATATTATAAGTTATAATATATTAATATGAGGTTATGTTATTTAATTAGTCTTAGTCTTTAATTAATGATGAATTAATTTAGAGATTAAAAGGAAGACTAATTAGATTATGGGCTATTGGTTTTATATGGTGTGGGCTAACACTCATTTGTTAACGGGCTAGGCTTGGAGGGAAGTCCATGGATGATCCATGGAGCTTTTAACCCATGGATCCTTGGAAAAGGAAAGGTCATAGGTTATTAGGGTTTCACCCTAACCATGTACACTATATAAGCATGCTTATGGTGCATGAAATGGCAACTAGTGAACTAGTGTGTGTGCTTGTGTGTGGCCGAAAATATAAGTGTGTGTACACTCTCTCAAAGTTTTACAAGAGTTTGTGGTGATTTGTGATTCCATTTGAGGCATTCACACTATTGGTGCTTGGCCCTCAAACTCCTTAAGAATCAAACTCATCAAAAAGGTATGTAATCTCTTCTAACTCTTTTATGTTGAAATGTTCCCCATGCCATGTTAGATAGGTTATGAACCTTTGAAAATTATTATTTTGCATGTATTTAAACAAACATAGATCCAAGGTTTATTAGGGTTGCATTCACACTTAGGAAGTGTTAGATTGCTCAAAACCCAACAGTGGTATCAGAGCATAGGCTTGCTTGTTTGATACTTGATGCAAAATAGTTGAAAAAGTCGAAAAACTTGTTGTCTGCCTGATGAACTCGCCGTGTCCATGGGGGGACTCGTCGAGTTCATGTGTATCTTCAACCTACTCGTCGAGTAGGTTCATGCACTCGACGAGT
This sequence comes from Lactuca serriola, assembly GCF_051521515.1. Classification (NCBI taxonomy): domain Eukaryota; kingdom Viridiplantae; phylum Streptophyta; class Magnoliopsida; order Asterales; family Asteraceae; genus Lactuca; species Lactuca serriola. Next base: position 115,872,224 of record NC_136414.1, on the reverse strand, counting down.
AGGAGCCACGGAGTGCAGATTTTCGACTTTTGCTGCTGGAAATGGACTAGAAACATTACCCTAAACTGTTTTGGTGTTTTAAACTTGTTTTAGTTGGTGTAATGGTTGTTCTAATCCATTTACAATAGCATATATCAAAGTTCCATGATTTTTATGTGTTCATATAATTCTTGAAATTTTGATGATCATGTTCATGTTCTTATGAATTTAGAAGATGATAGGAATTATTTGCTGAATTGTTTGGAATTAATTCTTGATCATTTATGTGTTTTAATAGAGTCCATAATTTGTCCTCAAGTTATGGATATCCAAAGGTCACTTTCTTTAACACACACATTTAAACACATAAGTTACATGAAAATGAAGAGTCTTCATGTTTATGAACCTTTAATTCAAAAGTTATGAAATGAAAAGTTTTGGATAGTTACAAAACTTGTCCTTAAGTTTTGGAATTTGTAAAGTTTCACACACTTTAATAAACTTTAATTCCAACCCTTAGAGTTTTAATAGTTAAAATTCAACCCTTCTACTATTTATAACATTAATGGTTAATTATTATATATATGTATGAGAATAAGTTGTTCTACCGTTAGTAGGCCTCATTCACGAAGCCGGTCTATAAGGTGGGTATAAGGTTGTTGCCTATAAAATGGCGACTTAATGGGTATCCACTCTCACCCATCGCTTGCTTGACTGGTGGAGGGTCGTTAGCCGAACGGGTAGGACAATGACTTTAAATCCTCATTAAAAGTATAATGATTATTATAAAGTAACTAAACCTTTTAATTCCCAATCTTAGTTATATTAGGAAAAATGTGAACATGGTGCTAGTCCATGGAATTCACACTTTGTCCCTTACCAAGTCGTTGGTGGAGCGTGTGTGGTTAACCGGCACACTAACTTGGACTAGTAAGGATCACGAAGGGTGACTTAATGTATGTCATGGATCAATGGAGCGTGTGTGGTTAACCAGCACATTGATTAGGTGATAATATTAAGGGTACCAAGTGAATTAGCATGGTTATTCACACCTTGTTTTGTGATCCTCGGCATCCCAGTCACAAAACTTGAAGGGCACAATCGAGATTGAAACATGCCATTGAAAAGTTCAATGAATCTCAAAAGAATCTAGGAATTTCAAATCCAATTAAAACCTAATAATTCATTTTGTTTTTCATGGTGGAAATTGGTGAATCATCATTCACCTACCTTTCAAATATATTATTACTTAGATTACGGCATCCCTCTTCTAAGTATAATATATTGTGATTGGGTCCTAGCCTTAATATTACATTTGGGTGTCTTATTAAGGATTCTATATATCTAATCTAAACTTGCCTTCTTCTTTCAGATGTCTTCCAACACTAATGCTTCGGGCTCTAACCCAACTGGTTCTTTCTCTCTCATGAATCTTTGTGGGAGGGTCATCTTTGATGGTTCCAACTTCATGGATTGGATTAGGAACATCAGGATGGTTACTTGTTATGAGGACAAGGAATATGTTCTCGATAAGGAGTTAAAAGAGCTTGATGAATCTACCCTTTTGAGATGCACCAAGACCTGATGGAAAGGTACCATCAGAGTGCTCGTCAGGAGCGGTATGAAATAATCTCCTCCATAATAACTACCCGCATGAAGGACGGTGATTCCGTCACGGCTCACATGCAAAAGATGCAAAGGTATGTGGACCGTTTGATGAAGCTAAATGTGAACATCCCTGAGGAGTTGGCAATTGACATCATTTTGCACTCCTTACCTTCTTGTTATGACCAATTTCGTATGCCATTTCATATGAACAAGGAGGAAGTTACCCTCAGCAAGCTTCAAGGACTCTTGAAGACCGCGGAAACCGGTCTTAAGGGCAAGGCAGTTGTTACCTCTACTACTTCTACTTCAACATCTACCCCTGTTTTGGCTATCGGGCAAGGCAAAGGGAAAAAGAGGAAGCACCCTTCGAAGGGTACCAAGGGAAAGTCTCTTGAAGGCTCCTCATCGAAGACCAAGAGCGGTTCTGTCACTCCTTCTGCCATTCCCAAGGATGCTGAATGCTTTTATTGCCATGAAAAGGCACACTGGAAGCGAAACTGCCCTAAGTACTTGCAAGATCTAAAGGATGGGAAAGTGAAACCCCCCCATGCAGGGCCTAAGAAGAAGTGAGGAGGTGGAGCACGGGAAGATAAACTTGATCATGGGGAATAGGAAGGCTTCACCTGTTTCCAAGATTGGAGTTTATACTTTGTTGCTTAATAATGGGTTAAAATTAGATTTGAATAAATGTGTGTACTCGTCTGAAATGGCGAGGAATATTATTTCTTTTCATGCTTTGTACAAACAAGGTTTTACCTTTTCGTTTGATAATGAATGTGGTGGTATTAATGCTTTCTTTAAAAATGTGTTTTATTTTAAAGCGTTACCTTGTGATGGTGTGTATGAAACTGTGTCGATTGTAGACAACTTAGGAAATAATGTGTTGTATATTGATTCTTCTACTAGCCTAGATAAAGCATTATTGTGGCATTGTCGTCTTGAACATGTAAACAAGAAACGCATAGGCCAACTCCAAAAGAGTGGAGTTTTGGAATCATTCGACCTTAAATCGGATGATAGTTGTGAATCTTGTCTACTTGGAAAGATGACAAAATCACCCTTCACTGGAACTTGTGAAAGGGGTGACGGTTTGTTGGACCTAATACATACTGATGTATGTGGGCCATTCAAAACCGCCACAAGGGATGCTAATCGGTATTATGTGACTTTTATTGATGATTTTAGTAGATATGGGTATGTCTACATAATCAATCATAAGTCAGAAACCTTTGAAAGGTTTAAGGAATTCAAACAGGAAGTAGAAAATCAATTGGGCAGGAACATTAAGATGCTTCGATCCGATCAAGGTGGTGAGTATCTTAGTACCGGGTTCCTTGACTATCTTAAGGAGTGTGGGATTGTCTCACAATTGACTCCTCCCAGGACACCACAACTGAATGGTGTAGCTGAGAGGCGTAATCGAACCTTGTTGGACATGGTTCGCTCTATGATGAGTCGAGTTTCGCTACCAATATCTTTTTGGGGGTATGCCTTAGAGACTGCTGCCCATATCCTTAATCTAGTCCCTACAAAGAAGGTTACCAAAATACCTCATGAGATGTGGACTGGGAAGGTTGCCAATTTGAACCACATCAAGATTTGGGGTTGCGAGGCTTTCGTGAGGCGTGAGACTCATGATAAGCTCGAACCTCGAAGTGAAAGGTGTATTTTCATCGGCTACCCACAGAAATCCTTCGGTTACCTCTTCTACAGACCCAGTGAGAATGTGGTCTTTGTAGCAAGAAGAGGGGTCTTTCATGAGAGAGAATTTATAAGCCAAGGAGACAGTGGGAGGCAAATTGATCTTGAAGAAATTCAAGAAGCAATTGGTGAAGGAACCTCAGACACTAGCAATCAACCTGAGGAGGAAACTCCTGTTGAGCAAGCTGACATGTCTGTACCTCCGAGGCGTTCCACACGGGTTAGGAACACACCTTCATTTTATTATGGCTTTCATATTACTACAGAAGGTGATATGTTTATCAGTGATAGTACATTGGTAAATTTGGATGAACCTAGCAGTGTTAAGGAAGCCATGGCAGGCCCGGAGTCTGCTAAATGGAAGGAGGCCAGCTATGGACAGCGAGATACAGTCCATGTATGAAAATCGAGTTTGGAACTTGGTTGACAATGTACCAGGCCGTAAAATAGTCGGGTGCAAATGGATCTTCAAGAAGAAGACCGACATAGAAGGAAAAGTGCATACTTATAAGGCTCGATTGGTTGCGAAGGGTTTTACTCAAACTCAAGGTATTGATTATGATGAAACTTTCTCGCCGGTAGCAAAGATTAAGTCTATTAGGGTTATGCTAGCCATTTCAGTATTTCATGATTATGAAATATGGCAAATGGATGTCAAAACCGCTTTCCTTAATGGAGAGTTGGCTAAGGATGTGTACATGCATCAGCCAGAGGGTTTTGTCAGTGCAGAGTACCCTAATAGAGTTTGCAAGCTTGAGAAATCCATTTATGGATTAAAACAAAGCATCTCGTAGCTAGAATCTTTGTTTTGATGAGAAGGTCAAAGAGTTTGGTTTCTCGAGAAGTGAAGATGAGTCTTGCATGTATGTCAGAACTAGTGGGAGTATAGTTAGCTTCTTGGTACTGTATGTGGATGACATACTACTTATAGGAAATGACATCCCAACCTTGCAGGAGGTTAAGTCCTGGCTTGAGAAGTGCTTTGCTATGAAGGACCTAGGGGAGGCTGCCTATATCCTAGGGATAAGGATATTAAGAGAAAGGAGTAAAAGACTAATTGGACTTAGTCAGAGTACCTACTTGGATAAGGTGTTGAAAAGGTTCCACATACAGAATTCCAAGAAAGGAGATTTACCGATCCAAAGCAATGCCAAACTAAGTAAGACTCAGAGTCCGAGTACAGAGGCAGAGATAGCTGAGATGAGCCAACTACCGTATGCTTCCGTTGTTGGCTCGATCATGTATTCTATGACTTGTACCCGCCCTGATGTGGCATTTTCTTTGAGCATGGTCAGCAGGTATCAGGGGAACCCTGGCAAGGCTCATTGGACCGCAGTAAAGAACATTCTCAAGTACCTGCAGAGGACTAAGGATTGGATCCTTACCCTTGGTGGGAGTGATGACTTGAGAGTATTAGGGTATAGTGATGCTGGTTTTCAGACTGATAGGGATAACTTCCGCTCTCAGTCGGGCTGGGTCTTTACCTTAAATGGAGAGGAAATTTCTTGGAAGAGTTCCAAGCAGGAGACGGTGGCTGATTCGACTTGTGAATCAGAGTATATAGCAGCGAGTGCAGCAGCGAAGGAGGAGATATGCCTAAAGAACTTCATCGGAGACCTTGGAGTTGTACCAGCTATTAAGGAACCTATGGAGATTTTCTGTGACAACAATAGTGCGGTTGCCTTAGCCAAGGAACCAAGAGATCATGGCAGATCCCGACACATTGACAGAAAATATCACTTTATAAGACACAAGATTGAAGAAGGACTCCTCGTGCCAAGGAGAATATCGTCGGATGAGAATCCTGCACATCCCCTTACGAAGGGACTGACGAGGGTTAAGCATTTTCAGCATGCGAGCCGCATCGGGCTGAGGGACGATATTCGTTTTACAGAGTAGATAGTTTTCCTGAAACTTGTAAAATGTAATCGACATTTGATGATGAATAAAATTTGTGATTCATTTATGAGTAAGGTGTTACTGTCATTGTCAATTATTTACTATTGTTTCAGTTTGTGCATGTTTTGACTTCCAGAATAATTAATTTATTCAAACCTCCACAATCGGTCATACGTCGGAAGTAGGTATGAATCAAGATTGTCATGAATTGAGTTTGTAGATGGCTAAAGGTGTTTAGACATGGCAATGGTTGTTGCAACATTCATGAGTACTCATAAGCTATGAGTATTGGTATAAACCCACGCTCACTTGTATCACTTCATGGAATTTATCTCGAGTGATCGTGAGACGATAATATCATATAAGTCTTCAAACCTAGAGATATGAGTTGTTACCTATGAGTTGGTTGTGCATTGATTGCACGTAAACGCATCAGTAACTTGATGTTATAAAACGTGCCTTTGTGTACAATTCAACAAGTAGTAGAACAAGCATATGAGTCGAAGTTTATCTGTTCCTTCTAGAAATAGAAGCGATATCTGGGCCCCTCGATGATTTTGTGTTGACCCATGTACCGGGATCGGTCAGAACTAAACTGATGTGTTCAGTAAAGTTCTTTGTCAAACAAATCGGAAATCGAGAAACAACTGCCAGACAATAAGCAAGACATAGTTCCATGTGTTTGTCCGGCTGATATCATGAGAACAGAGGATTAAATGATCACTTGTCTTAAAATGGCGCTTCATAGTTCAACAGAGTTTTCGAGAGCTACGATTGCTGGTTGGTTCCTGAAGTTATATAGGCAAATAGAGTTATTAGACTTATCCAAGTGGGAGTCTGTTGGATAAGGTGTCTAAGTCCATAACTTATTTGGTATATACTTGACCCGACCCGGCATGGTCCATTTGGGTTGCATTTCACCCGAACAATTTATGGATAATTTATGAGAGTTATACACATATGTTTATTAATATATTATAAGTTATAATATATTAATATGAGGTTATGTTATTTAATTAGTCTTAGTCTTAAATTAATGATGAATTAATTTAGAGATTAAAAGGAAGACTAATTAGATTATGGGCTATTGGTTTTATATGGTGTGGGCTAACACTCATTTGTTAATGGGCTAGGCTTGGAGGGAAGTCCATGGATGATCCATGGAGCTTTTAACCCATGGATCCTTGGAAAAGGAAAGGTCATGGGTTATTAGGGTTTCACCCTAACCATGTACACTATATAAGCATGCTTATGGTGCATGAAATGGCAACTAGTGAACTAGTGTGTGTGCTTGTGTGTGGCCGAAAATATAAGTGTGTGTACACTCTCTCAAAATTTTCCAAGAGTTTGTGGTGATTTGTGATTCCATTTGAGGCATTCACACTATTGGTGCTTGGCCCTCAAACTCCTTAAGAATCAAACTCATCAAAAAGGTATGTAATCTCTTCTAACTCTTTTATGTTGAAATGTTCCCCATGCCATGTTAGATAGGTTATGAACCTTTGAAAATTATTATTTTGCATGTATTTAGAAAAACATAGATCCAAGGTTTATTAGGGTTGCATGCACACTTAGGAAGTGTTAGATTGCTCAAAACCCAACACAAACATGCATTCAAACGATTCTCATGTTAACTCAATAAATCTCTCAATTGGTATTGGATCAACAACAAGGGTTCCTATCCTATTTCCCAGTGAATATGAAGTTTGGGCACTGCATTTTGAAGACTACGTCCTTGTTTTAGAAGACAATGGTTATCTAATCTGGGAAGCCATCACTATTGGAGCTTTAGTTCATATTGGAACTAGGAGAGTTATTAAAGCTCAGAAACACTATAACGAACTTCTTCTTGAAATAAAGGATGTTCCGCAAGATGAGAAAGAAAAGTTAATTAGATACGTTAAGGCTATGAGAATTATTAGGTTTTCCCTACCACCAGACACCTTTCGTTTGGTTAGCTCATACGATACAACAAAAGGTATCTAGGATACAACAAAAGGTATCTAGGATAGACTTAAGGAACTGTACTCTACTGATGCTGATTTAGAACATTCTACTCAGACTCAACTGCTTTCAGAGTTTTTGTGCATTTGTGAAAAAGCCTGAAGAAAGTCTGGAACAATCTGTTAATCTCTATAATCATCTTCTTAGTAGGATGACGAAGCATAAAATTGGACAAGAACTCATGAGAAAAAGGTCACGTTGATGAACGGACTTAGACCTAAGTGGAAGGCTATAGTTTCAACTGTAAAAGCGCATGAGCAGTTCAAGAATTACTCGTTCGCAATACTAGTCGGAATTCTCAAATCACATGAAGCTGAAATGACAAAAGAAGCAAAGATTGTTTCTGGAATGGGTTCACTTGCTCTCATCGCAAAAGAAGGTTGAAGAAGATGATGATTCAGAGTTTGAGCTTTCTGATTGTGAACTATCTAAAGAAGAGTTCGTAATGATGGTTTCCAACACAAAAAGGTTCGCAAAAAGGAACTTCAACAAGAATAAGAACCGAAACTGGCAGGGAAGCTACAACTCTGAGAAGGTGAAAGAGGAGAATGCAAGCATTGTCAGAAAGAAGAAGATAAGAAAGAGAAGAAGGTCATATGTGATTCCGGATATGACTGCAACTATTGTTATGGCAAAAACCACTTAGCCAAGGATTGCATGCTGCGTAAGCTAAATGAGAAGAAGGAAGAGAAGATGATGAAGCATACCATATCAGAAAGCTGGAGGAGATTAAGAAGAAAAAGAGTGCTGATGATACCATGCCTGCTTTGATTATGCAGGAAAATTTTTGCTAAAAATGAATTCGGATGCATAGAGGTGTGGTCAACTAATTTCGAAGATGAAAATGTTCGCAGGTCTACTCATGGTAAGAGTTTTGTTGTGAAAGAAGAGAGCTCTGTGCCTGGAGGTAGATGCTTGATGGTGACGAGCGATGTATCACATATGCGAGGTTATACTACTGATAACGGTTATGGAGCGGATAATGGATGTGGTGACGATAGTTGCTTCGCTGCAAAGCCAGTTCTTGAGCAAATCGGCGAATGAGAACAAATGATCAACAAGCTAAGTTCTATTCTTGAATCTCTTAATATCCCTTTGTCTAGATATGAAACTGCATTAATGACTTAAGATACACTTTTTGAAGATTAAGTGACAGTTTAAAAGGAAATTGGTTGACAAACTCTACCTAACCGATCAAATCAGCAGGGTTACATCAAAAAGTGAGGAGAGACACATGTGGATAGAGAAGATAGAGTTTGATTTGTCTAAGTCTAGGGATCAGTTAATTTACTTGCAACAACATAATTTAGTACTTTTAAGAAAACGTACTATTTTCTGTTTGATTGCGAAAAGGCTTTATTTTAACATTACTCAGTTGCACCTTGATTGTGAGATTGGTGAGAAACAAGATGATCTTACCATTCCTTGAATTAAAGGAAGACAAAACTAACGCCGATTGTTACTAGTGCAAATCCATTGTTTCGTCTGATGTAACCTCAGATGCTTACAGGATAAGTCTGGACAAAATTGAATCATACATTAAGTCCAAAGATCATAAGAACATGTTAAAGAAACTTTTGGATGAAAATGAAAAAAGGTAGATTAAATCTGATACCATATAGACGTTCGACTTGTTGAGTGCCAAGTTGAGTTCTGATAACAAAATTAATGTTAAAAATACATCAAAATTTGATGAGGATAGTGATATGAATGAAATATCTGTAGAGGATGAGATTGACTGTTTGGAATTTGTTAAAAGCGAATATGAACCTACGAAATATCTTATCTCTGAAAATTCTGTTGAATTTGCATGCTTTTCTGAAAATAAATCAAAGATTTTAAAAGAAAAAGCAATTGTATTTCAAAATGTTCAAACTATGCCTAACCAGGTTCTCGCAACCACTGGTCTGAAAAAAATCAAACCGTTGAATTAACATCCCTGGTTGATGACGATAACAAGGATGGATGTGACGAGCATTTCTGGTCTACCCCAATAGATAATGAAGAAGAAAATAAGGGTCTGTCGAAAAAGACTTCTTGGAGAGTGAAATGAAGATATGTAGCAGAACCACTCAATGATCGCCCAAGCTACGAAAAAGGAAGTCCAAGTGGAACCAAGGATGTTCCAAGTGAAGAGTCGTCAGTACAAAACCACAAGTCAGTCAGAAACCTGAAACTTAAGGTTAACGTTCACAAGTCATCCGAGCAGTCCGCAGCTCAGAAAAGGCAAAGGAATGCGAGATACAACCAAAATCTCAAGGAAGGGAAACAATTTTGGTAATCCAAGAATCCCAACTTTATTCGAAATGAAAAACTGTCAGACCAAAATGCGAAAGTTACCTTGCATGCGAACTCTAGGTGCTCCTCACAAAATCACTCTCGCAATCCACATGATTCTGAAAGGAAAGTTTTTCTTCCAAAGAAGCCTGTGGAGAAATCAAAACCCGATCACTATCAAACCATGAACGCTTTGAAGGATGTTAAAGGAAAAGGAAAGCTAGTTTCGGATCATAAAGCTCCAATCAAGAAGTCTGAAACTAATTCAAAGAAAGTTGAAAAAGAGTTCATGAAGAATCAAAGCAAGAACAAACAAAAACGTTCATCTTCAAAAGATGCGAACTTGAAAGATAATAGGATAAAAGTTTTTACAATAACAAAGAAAGATAGAACCACATTAATTAAACGCACTTATATGGTTGATCTTGCATTTAATTTTCCTCTCTCTGTAAAAGGCTCACAAGGACCCAAGCAATTTTGGGTTCCTAAATCTGCTTAATCTATGCAGAGAATTCGTGGCGAGCAGTTTGACACTGAATGGTATATCGACAGTGGCTGCTCGCGTCACATGATAGGTAGGAAGGAAGAACTGTGAGAATTTAGAGAACTTAAAGATGGTGGAAATGTGAAGTACGAAAACAACTCTTTTGGAAAGATTAAAGGTTATGGAATGATAACGAATGAAGAGCTTTCAATTCGTAAAGTGACGTACGAAGAGGGACTCCAACACAATCTCATAAGTGTTTCGCAGTTGGTTGTTGGGTTAGGATTAAAGGTATCATTTGATGAAAAAGGGTCCGGAATCATAGAAAAGAAGACCAAAGAAGTCCTTCTAAAGTCGAAGCACAATGGCGAGACGTATCCGTTGAATCTAAATCCGATACGAGGAAAGCCTGCCATCTGCCTACTAACGAAAGCTCACTCAGACGCTAGCTGGCTATGGCATAGAAGACTTTCGCACCTCAGCTTCAAAGACATCAAAAAGATTGTTCTTGTTGATCATGTGTGAGAGCTTCCTCTCATGAAATACGATAAGGATCATCTACGTGCAACCTGCGAAATGGGGAAGCAAAGCAGGAAATGTCATCCAACCATAATGAATACGAAAGTCATTGAACCACTAGAACTTTTGCACATCGACCTTTGTGGTCCTTCAACAATTAAAAGCATGGGTGGTGATAAGTATTTCTTGTTATAGTCTATGATTTTTCATGTTTCACTTGGGTGTATTTTCTTAAACAGAAATCTAATGCAATGCCAAAGTTCAAGGATTTCATAAAGCAGACTGAGCTACAATTGCAAAAGTTGGTTCGCAATGTTCGTAGTGACAATGGTCTGGAATTCAAAAACCAAGCATTTGAAAAATTCCTTACTGAGAAAGGAGTTTGACACAACTTTTCGTCTCCTTACACTCCACAATAGAACGTGGTCGTTGAAAGGCGAAACCGCTCCTTGTACGAAGCTACGAGAACTATACTGTCTTTCGCAAATCTGCCTCTCTATTTCTGGGCGGATGCGATTGCGACTACATGCTTCACCCAAAACAGATCTATTCTCAATAAGCGATTTTCTATCACTCCTTATGAAATAATAAATAATCGCAAGCCTAACATTAGGTTTTTCAATGTATTTGGTTCTAGGTGTTTTATCTTCAACTCGAAGGAACAACGGAACAAATTCGATGCGAACGCTGACGAAGGAATATTCTTGGGATATTCGCTGACCTCCAAGGCATATCGGGTTCTCAACAAACGATCTAAAAAGATAGAAGAAACCTACTATGTCACGTTCGATGACAATTACTTTAAGAGGACTCAGACGAATGATAGCCTGTTCAAGGAGATCTTTCCTAAACCAAGTCCAACTACAATTCCACTCTATATTCTTTACGAAGAATTCATGCTACTATTTGATGAGCCAGAGAAGGCTATATCATCTGAATCAAAAGCAGCTGACAACAAGGTCAAGAATTGAAGAAAATAATTGAGGACGCTGCGAATGATATACACAATGAGCCACCAAGTGCGAATGACCCACATGACACGAACGCTACATTCCATGGGGAGAGTTCTGAATCCACTTCCAATGCAACTTTTCAGGGGGAGCACTCAACTCCGCAAGAGACCCACGAAAGTCCACTCCAGGGGGAGAATCCGACACTTGAAGAAGAGACATTCACATCATTCGAGGGGGAGAAAGATAATATGAATGATGATTTAGATGTACATAATGATGATTTAGATATACAGTTAGAATTTGAGGACATAAATGATGAATTGGATCCATCTTATGATCCTAATTATCCTCCTCTTACTAAATGGACTAGAAATAATCCAAAAATGCAGGTTATAGGCGAATTGTCTTCAGGAGTACTTACAAGAGCACAACAAAAGACGAAGCGATCTGCTTTATTGTCTAAAGTAGAATATTGTATGTTTAATTCGTTCATCACCAAAGTCGAACCCAAAAAATGTTCGGATTGCTCTTGACCATTCGAATTGGGTGCAAACGACGTAGGAGGAGCTCAATGAATTCGAATGAAACAAAGTCTGGAGACTGATTCCTACTCCAAAGGATGCATCTATTGTAGGGTTAAAGTGGGTGTTTCATAACAAGCTTGATAAAACGGGAAACCTTATATGTAACAAAGCGCGACTGGCTGTAAAAGGGTATTGTCAAGAAGAAGGCATTGACTATGAAGAGACCTTCGCACATGTTGCAATGCTAGAATCCGTTTGTATCTTTATCAAGATTGTTATGAAACACATAAGAATTTTGAAGTTTATCAAATGGACGTCAAATGTGCCTTTTTGAATGGGGAGCTAGAGCAGACAGTTTATGTGGAGCAACCACTAGGATTTATAAACGAGAAGTATCCCAACCACTGCTATATTCTGGACAAAACGGTCGATGGTCTAAAGCAAGCTCCAAGAGCCTGGTACGAAACCCTTACTTGTTTTTTGAAACATGCTAAGTTTAAACAAGGTTCGGTCGACCCACTCTTCTTTCGCAAGAAAGATGATGACCACCAGATGATTGTCTAAATTTATGTTGATGACATCATCTTCGGATCTACTAACCCTAACTTAACAGTTGAATTCCAAAAGTTGATGGAAACTAAATTTGAGATGAGCTCCATGGGCCTGATTAACTTTTTCCTTGGTCTGAACATAAGACACAGTCAAGAAGGTATATTTATCAACCAGGAGGCCTACACAAATCCCTTGCTCGCTATGTTCGAAATGGTGGGAGACTTAAAAACGAAGGTTCCAATGGCATTCAGAATGAAACTAACAACATCTCTGGAAAAACCAGCTGCTGATATGACCCTTTATCGTCAGATGATAGGATCATTAAAGTATTTAACAGCTAGTCGACCAGACATTATGTTTTCCATTTGTTATTGTGTTGGGTTCCAAGCGAATCCTCGTGAACCCCATATTGTAGCTGTCAAGAACATTTTTAGGTACTTAAAACGAACCTCCTCATTAGGCATATGGTATCCATCAAGCTTAGCTTTCTTCGTACAAGCATTTTCAGATGCTGATCTGGCAGGGTGCAGCCTGGATAGAAAGTGTACAACAGGAGGATGCCAATTTTTAGATGGCAAGCTCGTGAGTTGGCAATCGAAAAAGAAAACTTGCGTATCCCTTTCAACTGCTGAAACAGAGTAGATAGCTGCAACCTCAAGCACCTCACAAGTCATTTGGATTCAAAGCCAACTTCGTGACTATAGCATTAACATGAAGCGAATCTGTGACAATCGTCAAAATTAAGGTGGGTTCCAAATTTGAATAAACTTAGTTGCATGTATAGGCATGACACATACTAGACTTAGTAAATAGAAGCTAAGTTATAACCTACTAGAAACTTGGAAACAATTAGAAACAATGGATAGTGTACTTAGATTTCACATTAATATGTGAATTCTACATCTACTTAACTGTAGTGACTATCCATATTCGGGTCACTCTTTGACTCGAACACCTTTTCATGAATCATATACACATCATGCATTTAACCTAGTAGTAGAAATTAGGTCCGAGTTTCATTGGAACTTAAGTCAAAGTTGAAAGCTAGGACCAGTATACTTGATTCCTCAATTTCATTTAAATCTCGAAACCACTACATAGAATGCCAATAAACCGATAAAATAAGTTACAAACATTATTAATAACTATAAAATAATTATAATACCATAAGATAAATTGAAATCTCAAAGATTCTATTGATCTTGATATCCAAAGATTTACAAACTCTCAAAAACCCTAAATGCCCTAAAAACCTAAATTTATGAAATTTAACCTTAAAAATTCTATAAAAATAGATATGAATCTTATAATATGATATTATAATAGTTAAAATTATGAAAATGCATTCAAGGAAAATAAAATTTAACTCATTAACATTTACCCTTAATTTATAAATAAAAAAAATCAGGGTTTATGAATAAAAACTTGATTTTAGTACACATTTTATATAAAAATTGAGATATGTTATAAAAGAATTTAAATTTTATAAAAGAAAATGAATGAGAAAGGGGTATTACACCTGAAAAATCAGCCCCCTCTCCTCATTTCACTCTCATTCTCCAACACACACACACACATCTCTTCTTTCTCTCTCTAAAAACTTCTCTCTCACTTCTCTCTAAAACTGACGAAAATAGATGCAAAATCTATGGGAGAGATTTTTCCAGTTGAAAATTCATGAGTCAACAAGCATCTAAGTATTCTGGTGGTCGATTTTGGTGGAGAATAACCACAAAAAGATGACGAGAGATGAGCTATCCAGAGAGATAGAATCCCACTTTTCTCTCTTTTCTTCTCTCTAAAACCCCCATTCCTTCTCTCCCTTTACCCATGGAAATTTCCAGCAAAAACCACCAGTTTGAGAAATTTTTATTACTATTTATTATTAGTTTTTATTTTATTGTTATTAAGCACAAATAAATAACAAAAGTCAGGTTCCAAGTTATAAAATTCATATATATTATTTTTTGTAGCTTCTATAAATTATATAGGCTTCACTAGAAAATTGTGATGAATTTTTCATAACATTTTACTATTTTTCCAAGATTTAATGTATATTAAAAGAATTAAATAAGAGAAAAATATTTAAACTTATCCCAAATTTACAAAACCTTACCAAGAAATCGTTTGTTACATCATAACCATAAATAAACAATTTGGTTATTTATCTTGATTTTTTACTATTTATTTCTATTTTCTTGGTATTAAGCACACTTAAGTTCTAAAAATAGGGATTTTCTGTTCAGAAATGACTTTCAATAATTTTCCCAAATTATGTACGATGTATATGAAGTTATAATATTTTTTGGTAATTTTCCTTAACTATTTACTAATTATTCATGAATTAATGCTTATTTAAGTGAATAGAACAAAGAAAATATCTAAACTATTTGGAAACCAACTTTTATATTTTTCCTAGCTTTTATATATTTAATAAAACTTGTACAAAAAGTTTGGGGAATTTTTGGAACTTTTTTATATTTATCTGTATTTTGATAGAATAAATACACAAAAATTAGAAAAATCGTGTTAAACTATTCGAAAATACATTTTATTATTTTTTACCAGTTTATTTAATCTTTAAAACAGTTACACAAAATATATAAGATTTTTTTCATGATAATTTACTATTTATACATGTTTTTATGATTATTCAAGGAATTAAAATGGTGAAAATAGTTAGATAAATAAAAAATTCAAGAAAATTTATCTTAACATCTTTGACTTCATTTGAAACTGAAATACAAAGTTTGAAAAAGTTTAGAACTAAACTGATTCAGGTTTAGAATATTTAATCATTGGAACACCTCTTAAAATGTTAAATATTAACATTTCAACAATGAGAATTTTCCACTTAAATTGTTATATAACAATTGATTCATAGAAATCTAAATTTCACAGGAAAAATATTTGTAACTTATCAATATTAAATTTTGACAGAATATTGGCATAATACTACTATAGTAGTAAGTATATTAGGGTTAGATTTCGATTAGAGACTCACTAGTGTGTACCATTATTGTAGAAATTGGTAGTGGTACAAGTGGAGTGTAGTTCAAGGAACCATTTGCATCATCTCAATGCATTATGAGTATTCACACGTTCCCTTATTTTCAGTTTTGATGTTTTAGGGTGGAAAAGCATGTCCGAAAAACTGTTTATTGTTCGTTGTATTTAAATTGATTTGTATCAAACTTGATCGCTATATTTTGCTATGTATGTCTATGCAACACGAAACATGAGGCCTTATCGTCTTAATTCCATTGCCTTGTACTTTACTCCAACCATTAACTCTTTGAGCCACTGGTCATCATGGATAGCATTTTTAGGAATTGACAACTCCTCACTCGCCCGATTGCTTGAGTGCATGATACCATATTAACCTATGGAACAATAAGCATAGATCTTGATAGGGCACCAGTCATAGACTTGGTTGTGTACTCATTCTTTGCTTATATACATACGAAACTAGCTTACTTACTATAGCAACGGACTTTTATTATTGGAAACTTATTTACTTGTTTTAGCAACGAACTTGGTTGCTCATTATAGCAATGAAACTTGTTTACTCGTTTTAGTAACGAACTTTATTTCCCATGAGAATATGAACGTTGCATCTCATTTGGGCAATATACTTTATCTCTCATGATGACAACTAACTTTGTTAATGCAAACTTATTACTTATTTTTGCAATATATTTCTATTTACGGAAACTTTAATACTCGCTTTAGCAATGAACTTCTATTTACGAAAACTTAATTACTTATTTTAGAAATGAACATTTATTTATGGAAACTATTATCAATATTCTGATTATCATGATATCAAACTATATTATCTTATAAACTTGTGAGTACTCACCAACTATTTTTATAGTTGACGCTCGTTTTACATGCTTTTTCAGGAATCATCTAGTAAGAGGCACGTAGATACACTTTACTTTTAGGAGCATTCACATGTGTTGTATTTTAGTTTACGTTGAAATTTCTTTTAATAATTTGTTCAAACTCATTGTAAATTTGTAATGATTTTAAATACTATGGTTGGTGTTGTGTTTTTTACTTTTTCTATGAAACCATTTGTACTGCACGTCATGTATTTCCGCTTTAGCGGGGTGTGACAGAAATGGTATCAGAACCGAAAGTTATTGAGAATACCGGTTTTCCTTTTGAGAGCCACAACTATAGCCAAAAATTTTCAAAAAGTTTTTAAAATACTGAACATACTACTGATATAACTAATTCGAGTATGCATTATTGGACTTTAATTAAGTTTTGCCTGGCCAACTATGCTTAATTAAGGAAAGTTAATGCGAGGCTGGAAACGATTATAGTAGAATTATGTTCAAAATGATTTTCAACTTAAACTTATGAAAAACAAAATTTTTCGGTGTGCGTACGGGCATTGCATATTGTAGGCATTCATTTAGGTACACTTAGAAACTAAGTGAACTTTTACCATAATGTCTTATTTAGAAATATTTTTATCCCTTATCAAGTGCTAGGTTAACCACTTAGGTTTTATCACTAGCCACCTTAGGAGCAATCCACTTAGTACTGAGAATGAGTGTTCATCGGTAGCAATTGACTTTAAATGTAAGGTTAGTAACTTGATAGACATTAGTAATAATCCTATGTCAAAACCTATAACAGTTATTCCTCAATACCTCTTCATCGTCTTCGTAGTAGAGTTACAAATAATAAAAGTGTTCCGATACCGACACGAATGAAAATTGGAGCATCGCGTTAGGAGGTAGATGAGTTGCCACTAAATAATCACTTGGATACCATTGGCGGGCATTCCGGATTCGACTCACGAGGAGACACAGAGATTTAACCCATGTGTGAGACCTTATTACTATGCTACGATTTAGCTCTTGGTTGTTTCCCACCATGAGCTTAAAACTTAACATACGATATCCCTTTGACCCAGAAGCTTTTATTTGGGTAATTCTTACCATACCATCTTTACTTCGAATATCCTAATTCGAGCACAAACCATTCCCCTTATGGAAAAATTTACAAGGTCAAGTTCGAGACCCCCAGATACACTAATGATCATCTCGAGTATACAACCATCTTACACTTTCCAATTTTCTAGCATGTTTCATGCCCATCGTTTAACCTTAAATTTTCATGCCCGATCAAACATCGAACTACTTCGTTGTATGAATCCTTCCTAAAATTTTTTGAATCCTCCTTCAAACCTTATTGTTTACATACATTCATTTGAGCTTTATCGACATTACTAACATTCCTAGTGTTATAAAGTATTACATCCTCTTAAGCCGCGATCCAGACGCCAAACCTATAACTTAACCTTTGACCTCTATAAAAGGCCACGAAACTGCATTGACACCTTACAACATTTTACAAACAATTTTTCTTGTCCTTTATTGTTGGGAAAAGACATCGGTACTCGCCTAATACTCGCCTTGTACTCGCCTTACTATTTAGGTACGATTAGTTACACTAATCTACCTATTCCTTACTTCTTAATCTTCCATCGAAAAGTTATTTCGCTTCATTGGTTTTATTTATCATCGATAAAATACTTTATAACCACTTCATACAACTTACTAGCCCTTTCCTAACAATTTAAGCCATATTCTCACTAAAAATCTTTTGACAACTTGCTTTAACTTAACACTTTTCTTCAAAACTCAATTTAACCAATATTGGTTTTAACCTTGCTATTTAAATTTCATTTCAAATCCATTTCAATGGATAGATGTGATTTTAAGGGCATATAAACCATTTTAAACCTTGCTTACCATTTTGGCATGTTTTCGAAAAACTTAGAAACATTTTCTTTTATAAAAGTGTTTAAACCCTATGATAAAACATAAAACATATGACACTGAAGTTCATATTATATGTAAAAGCTTCATCGGATCTTTCGAATTATTCTTGTTTTGACTCTTTTGACCTCTTTCTCACTAAGGCATTGTACTTTACTTAAATGTGCTTTCTTGAAATCGAATATGATATTTCTACAACTTTCTAATTCAAACGTGTTTACAAGACATCACCTATACCTACATTTCAAACATACCTCATTTGTTTATTTTAATTCAAATTGGTTTTATAATCTATTAAGTTTCTAAAATTAGCAACATTTCAAAAACTCAGTGTTCACTTATGCACTTTTAACAAAATGTAATTATTCTTTTAAATATATTGAGTTTTACTTTATCTATTTTAACCATTTTTGGACTCCTGTCTAAAAAGTCAAAACTATCAAATTTTCAATTACCAGTTTTAGTGTTTCTTAATTTTCACAAATGAAGTTTAACTTAATTGATAATTCATGAATTGTTAACAAACTAAAACTTCCACATGTCTAATTAATCATCAACATAAATCAAATATTGAAGTTTGGAATATATCTCAACCTAAGATTTAAATCTATTTACACATATTGTCCTTAAAATTTTAAAAATAGCAATCATTGCCGCTGTTATCTTCCTTTTCTTTCTCCCGCACTTGAATTTTCACTCTCTATCTGATTTGAGATCTCACACACCAATAATAATAACATAACACGTGGTCTAATTTTTTCCTGGTTTAATCTACTTCCCTTAGTACCATATTTGTATGCATACAGGCTAGAAGTATACCTTTACGTTTTGAGCAATTAATACATGTATAGTCATGAGGAATAGTTTTGATTTAGTCAACTTTGATATATTCAGTTACGCCTTTTATCACGTACATTTCATTTTTATTATGAAACCCACTGTAAACAAGTAATCCTTATTTACATTTGCTCTTTCGTACAAAATTTGAAAACTTGATTTAACGTGTAATATTCATTGTTTTTTCCTTACAAATTAATACACAAGATGAATATCATTGTTCTTATCATTTTTCTAAATCTAGAAAATATATGTGAAGAATGCATTTCTTATGTTTCTTCTTTTCTTTAAAAATATAAACTTTTTTAAATTTTACGATTATCTATCTTTAAAATGATTGTTTTTGGTACAATCACTGAATTAAGAATGCACTAATTTAAATGATCAATATTTTTACTCAATTCTTAAAATAGCATTCTACTTTTCAATTTCCAGTGAGTTCCTAAACTGTCAAACATGTTTTCATAGATATTCTGACTCCTCGCAAACATAAATTTTTCCTGACTTAAACAATTAGACAATTTCTCAAAAATTGTAATATGAATATTTTGATGGGTTTTGAGCAAAACATCATTCTTATGGTGTACATACAAACCCTAATAGCTTTTGGATCTAGTTTGTCTAATGAACATGCAATTGAATATCCAAAGCTATAAACCCTAGATCTATCATATAAGAACTGAAATAAGGGTTTAGTAATTACCTTTGATTGTTATATTGCAATAACAATCAACTCCTTGCTTTGATTGGCTTCAGAAAGTTTAGTGCCTCAAGCGATGCACCTCTAATGGAGTCAAAAACACCGTTAAGCAACTAGATGAACAAGGAGAAGAGAGGAGGCACCCAAAAATGTATAGAAACCTTAAGGAATCAGTTACACCCGTTTTTAGGGCCTAAGGGGTCCTTTATATACTTGTTTGGGCTGCTAGGATTTCAGTCAAAACCTTAATGGACAACTTAAACTCTAAGCAGCCCATGGAACCTTCTGGATAAGGCCATGAACGAAAATATGATGAGCTCCCATCATAATTTCGTTCACCCCTTGTTCCTTTAGCATTCCTTAGCCCAATAGCGCAATTATCCAATAATTGCAGTCTAGTCCCCTATATTTAATTAATCTCTTTTAGCCACAAAATTAATTATCAATTAATTCTTGACTAATATTAAATAAACAATATGATTTCTCCTTTAATATATTATTCACATAATATATTAATAAATCATAATTAAACCTTTCTCTCCTTAATTCATCCTACATATTGCTATGCTGAAGGCAACCCCAAAGGACCATGCTCATAATCGGGTCAAGTTGATACCAAAATAGTTATGGACTTAGACACTAATCCAACATATTTCTATATAAATTCCTTCAATGACGGCTTAAACCTTTAACATTAATTAATCTATTTATTATTTTGCTACTTCGTATTATCGGCAAACATGTATCTTCATTAACTTGAAATATCACATATTTTTAATAACAGTGAGATTACTTATCATTCTAAACACTTAAAATGCTATCTAGATAATGTGATTTAAAATATCATAAAATTTCACTGCCTTCATAAGAAACAACGACACTCTAACTATACTCTTCAATTATATTTCTATTATAGTTAGAGTACCCATAGTAGAAATTATAACTTCGGAAATGCTCGATCGTTTCGTAACTTCTTTTGTAGACGGGACATAAATAGTTTTACGCTTGAGATGTATTAATAGCATGTATCATTTGGAACTTACCCTTGATCGATTCTCTTTCATTCATGCTACCCCTTCTTATTTTGGAGTATATCTTTTCCAGATTTAGTAGCCAACCCGAAAGTGAACAAATTGTTCCCAATCTCTTCTTTATTAGGCGGCAAATTTACACTTAGTGCTGATTTAGAGCGCAAATTAAAGATCAATGCGGACTTAACGTTCAATGCAGTTGGCGCTTCAGTAAAACTTATAACACTCTTTTAAGTTAGATAATATCTAACTAGATGATTTTTTTTCGACTAGGTCACCATGGTTGGGTCATGATTTCCATGATCCTAATTTCCTACAGTCTCGACTATAGAACTCGAATTAGGGAAACATTAATTTGATTATAGCTAAAGAGTTGGGCTCTTCCCTTGAGAAATTAACTCAAACTAATCAAATAGCTCTCAAAGTTACCACCTCTCCAACTATATAATCATATTCGGCTGAGTTCTAATTGAATACGTCACGAACTGAATTTCGGGATGAAATTCTTTCAACCGGGGGAAACTTTGACAACCGTCAAAATTCGGGTTGCTTCTAGATTTGACTAAACTTAGTTGCACGTATAGGCACGAAACACAGTAGACTTAGTAACTAGAAGCTAAATTATAACCTACTAGAAACTTTGAAACAATTAGAAACAATGGACAGTGTACTTATATTTCACATTGATATGTGAATTCTACAACTACTTAACTGTAGTGACTATCCATATTCGGGTCACTCTTTGACTCGAACACCTTTTCATGAATCATATACACATCATGTATTTAACCTAGTAGTAGAAATTAGGTCCGAGTTTCATTGGAACTTAAGTCAAAGTTGAAAGCTAGGACCAGTATACTTGATTCCTCAATTTCATTTGAATCTTCAAACCACTACATAGAATGCTAATAAACCGATAAAATAAGTTACAAACATTATTAATAACTATAAAATAATTATAATACCATAAGATAAATTGAAATCTCAAAGATTCTATTGATCTTGATATCCAAAGATTTACAAACTCTCAAAAACCCTAAATGCCCTAAAAACCTAAATTTATGAAATTTAACCTTAAAAATTCTATAAAAGTAGTTATGAACCTTATAATATGATCTTATAATAATTAAAATTATGAAAATGCATTCAAGGAAAATACAATTTAACTCTTTAACATTTACCTTTAATTTATAAATAAAAAATCAAGATTTTATGAAAGAATTTAAACTTTATAAAAGAAAATGAATGATAAAGGGGTATTACACCTCAAAAATCTCCCCCCTCTCCTGAGTTTACTCTCATTCTCCAACACACACACATCTATTCTTTCTCTCTCTAAAAACTTCTCTCTCACTTCTCTCTAAAACTGATGAACATAGATGCAAAATCTATAGGAGAGATTTTTCCAGTTGATAAATCATGAGTCAACATGCATCTCATTATTTTGGTGGAGTATAATCCCAAAGAGATGACGATAGAGATGAGCTATCGAGTGAGATAGAATCCCTATTTTCTCTCTTTCATTCTCTCTAAAACCCCCATTTATTCTCTTCCTTTTGCCAACGAAAATTTCCAGCAAAAATCTCCATTTTGCATAAAAATATCCATCATCCTTAAGGGCTCATCAAGGTAAAAGCATCTAACTAAATCGTGCACGCAAGTTTCTACCATTTTTTATTATGATTTTATGTGCATATTACTTCAAAAACCAACTTCTACTTCTTCATCTTCTTCAAATTTGTTTCCTTTTTGTTAAACTGGATTTATAACATCATGGATGTGTTTTAACACCATACATGTAGAAAAACATGGTTGCATGTTCATGATCTTAGCACAAAAATAGGTTTTCAAGTTAAGAACACAAAACTCATTTTTAAGAGTTCTTGAGAAATAAGATTTTTGTATTTTAATGAATGTATGTAACTTATGATTTTTAAATATATTTGATCTCTGGAAACATCACCATAACATGCATGGATCATGATTTCATAAAATATTTCAAAAGATTTACTCAAAGAAATGATGAAAACTCACTTTTCTAACCAATCATCATGCATGCAATCTACCAGCTTTCTTTACCTGACTTTAAACTGCCATATGTCACTTATTTATTAACCAAAATTTGAGATTCTTTTTCTAAAATATAATACTGTGAGTTAGCTTTCAAGCCCTTCGGACCTTACTGGAAAATGCCAATATTTTGAGCTTTAGAAATTTTTACAAAAATGTTCCTTACTAAAAATCTAGGAAAAATTAATTTGAGCACTTAACATCATGTATTAAGAGGGACATAAAGATCTTGATTCAAAAGTCTTTGGAACATGTTGCAAAATTCTCAAATTAACATCAATAATCTTTACCAAAATCACAAGAACCAAGTTTTCTCTATAATTTATTGAGCCTTTAGGCATGATTTTCGACATAAAAAATAAGAAAACAATTTTTCATTTTTATTAAATTGTATGAAGATGTATTTTGGAAATTTTCAGCTGAATATGTATTTACTTTATTTTTACAAGAAAATAATAAGAAAATAGAGTGTTAAAGCATATAAAATACTTACACCTGTATATAAATTTTGGAAAAATTCATGAATGACCTTTACTATAAAACACATCCCCCATGAAGTTTAAGAATTTTTTTATTACTATTTACTATTAGTTTTTATTTTATTGTTATTAAGCACAAATAAATAACAAAAGTTGGGTTCCATGTTATAAAAATCATATTTATTATTTTTTCAAAACTTATATATATTATATAAGCTTCACATAAATTTTTTATGAATTTTCCATAATCTTTTACTATTTTCCAAGATTTAATATATATTTAAAAAATTAAATAAGTGAAAAATATTTAAACTTATCCAAAATTCACAAAACCTTACCATGAAATCTTTTATTATATCATAACTATAAATAAACATTTTGGGTATTTATCTTGAAGTTTTACTATTTATTTCTATTTTCTTGGTATTAAACACACTTAAATTCTAAAAGTAGGAATTTTTTGTTCAAAAATGACTTTCAAGAATTTTCCCACATTATGTACACTGTATATGAAGTTAAAAAAAGTTTGTTAATTTTCCTTAACTGTTTACTAATTATTCATGAATTAATGCTTATTTAAGTGAATAAAAAAAGAAATTATCTAAACTATTTGGAAACCAACTTTTATATTTTTCACAACTTTTATATATGTAATAACACTAGTACAAAAAGTTTGGAGAATTTTTGAAACTGTTTTATATTTATCTCTATTTTGATAGAATAAATACACAAAAATCAGAAAAATCATGTTAAACTATTTGAAAATAAATTTTATTAACTTTTCCCAGTTTATGTAATCTGTAAAACAGTTACACAAAAATTATAAGATTTTTTCATGATAATTTACTATTTTTCCATGATTTTATGATTATTCAAGGAATTAAAATGGTGAAAAATAGTTAGACAAATCAAAAATTCAAGTGAAATTATCTTAACATGTTTGACTTCATTTGAAACTGAAATACAAGGTTTGGGAAAGTTTAGAACTAAATTGATTCAATTTTTGAATATTTAATCATTGGAACACCTCTTAAGATGTTAAATATTAACATTTCAATAATGAGAATTTTCCACTTCAATTGTTATATAACAATTGATTCATAGAAATCTAAATTTCATAGAAAAATATTTGTAACTTATCAATATTAAATTTTGACAGAATATTGGCATAATCCTATTTTAGTAGTAAGTATACTAGTGTTAGATTTCGATTAGAGACTCACTAGTGTATACCATTATTGTAGGAATCAGTAGTGATACAAGTGGAATGTAGTTCAAGGAACCATTTACCCCATCTCAATGCATTGTGAGTATTCACGCGTTCCCTTATTTTTAGTTTTGATGTTTTGAGGTGTAAAAGCATATCCGAAAAACTGTTTATTGTTCGTTGTATTTAAATTGATTTGTATCAAACTTGATCGCTATATTTTGCTATGCATGTCTATGCAACATGAAACATGAGGCCTTATCGTCTTAAGTACCTTCCCTTATACTTTACTCAAACCATTAACTCTTTGAGCCAATGGTCATTATGGATAGCGCTATTTGGAATTGACAACTCCTTACACGCCTGGTTGCTTGAGTGCATGATACCATATGAATCTATGAAATGATAAGCATAGATCTTGATAGGGCATCAATCATAGGCTTGGTTATGAACTCATTATTTGCTCATATACATACGAAACTAGCTTACTTATTATAACAACAAACTTTTATTATTGGAAACTTATTTACTAGTCTTAGCAACGAACTTGGTTGCTCATTATAGCAATGAAACTTGTTTACTCATTTTAGTAACAAACTTTATTTCCCATGAGAATATGAACATTGCATCTCATTTGGGCAACATAATTTTTCTCTCACGATGACAATGAACTTTGTTTATGCAAACTTATTACTTACTTTTGCAATATATTTCTATTTATGGAAACTTTAATACTCGCTTTAGCAACGAACTTCTATTCATGAAAACTTAATTACTTATTTAGCAATGAGCATTTGTTTATGGAAACTGTTATCAATATTCTGATTATCATGATTTCAAACTATATTATCTTATAAACTTGTGAGTACTCGCCAACTACTTTAATAGTTGACGCTCGTTTTACATGCTTTTTCAGGAATCATCTAGTAAGAGTCACGTAGATACACTTTACTTTTAGGAGCATTCGCATGTGTTGTATTTCAGTTTACATTGTAATTTCTTTTAAATTTTTGTTCAAACTCATTGTAAATTTGTAATGATTTTTAATCCTATGGTTGATGTTGTCTTTTAACATTTTCTATGAAACCCTTTGTACTGCCACGCCCTGTATTTCTGCTTTAGTGGGGTGTGACATAATCCCCTTATATTGCGACTCTGAAAGCGCCATTCGCATTTGTCATAACCTAGTGCAACACTCAAAGATGAAACATATTTTACTGAGGTATCATTTTATCAAAGATCATGTGGAAGATGGTAATGTTGAGATACATTTTGTAAGATCTGCTGATCAGTTGACAGACATCTTCATGAAAGCCTTACCTGAACCTACCTTTAATCGTATTCTTCAAGGCTTGGGAATGATGGAAGCTAAATCCTTTCCAAAACCACTTTCTATTTCACAATGACACTTCCACTTTCACAGTGACACTTTCGCTTTCTGTTACACTTTCGCACTCCCAGTCTAGAGGATTTCATGAGAATTGGTGCAAACGCTCGCAGTAATTTACAGGCATCTTTTGTTCCGCGAATCGGTGCAAACGCTCGCAGTAATTCGCAACCACATTTTCTACGACTACATATGAAAGCTCAAGTTTCTCATGACCCACTATTCCTTTGTGGTTTGGAGCGTTTCATATCCTTTTGTATCTGATGTATATTTTTTTATTTATTATTTTTACTTTATTTTTGTCTTCTTTCTGCTATTTTACTTTATTTTAATTTGCCCTATTCTATTTTTGTTTTAGTTTATTGTTCATTCAAAATTACAAAAATATTTAATGGTTTTGTTTTATTTTTATTTTATGTTATTTCTTTCTATTTTTTTATTTCTTTTAGAAAATCCAAAATACAAAAATATTTTCTTTATTTTTCCTCTCTCTTATTTTACTTATTTGAAATTTTCAAAATCATTGGATTATTGAGCAGGTTTCATGTCAAGACTCTTGATTGTCTCAATTACTAATGATGGGGCGGGTTTTAATATCTTTATCTATGTACTTGCTAAGTGTCCCTAGACGCATACTGCTGCATGTTGTCTGAAGCCTCCTAGACTCTATGTTGAAGCCTTAATGAGTCGATAATACCAATCGTTTCTTCCCAATTAGGCTGTGAATTCACATAAGTCAGCTACCTTACTCTTCTCATGTTGAGTAAATAGTTAGCTGCTTGGTTATTTTCGCAAAGCAGAGGTACACTATTTTCTTTAGAACCACTTCATACTTTTCTCCACTACTTTCGCATTCACCAATGTAACCCTCGAGACTCTCAGACATTACCATTGAGGTTTATGGTTACACATTTTGTGTTTATGATCTTCAATTCGTTATCATTATGAATTGAGTGAAACCCAAAATCCAACACACTTATATGAATTGACGTTGAACAATATACATGTTCTAGACTTTTCACCAAGGAATTATGAAACTCCACTTTCGTGGTATGTACTAAGAAATCTCCTTTCCTTTTGCGAGATCTTAATGAAATGCTCTAGACCAAAGACATTTCTTCCCAATAGAACAATTTCAATTTTTTTTGGAGATTTCCAAGCGAAGCCATGTCACTCAAAACAATTTCAAAGCTTACTTTTTCAATTGACTACACTATTCAAACAAGTGCTCCATTCGAACTTTCAGACTTATATCAAGTATCGTAGTTTCGTTGGAGATAGAATAACCCAATAAAACCTTGAAAAGATGCCTTTCACCGTTTCTTAATAAACAACTGACTGTAATTCAACTAGGAACCACGCAGACACTTCTTAGTCTCTCTTGACTTCAAAGGAAGAGATCTTTTCCCGAGATCCACTATTTCGTGTCTTAGGAAAGACATCACTAAAATCCCACACAAATATATTGCTTTATTTCTTTATCGTTGGCACACTCTCGCACGAAGATCCTTGTGATTTTCCAAAAATATGGTTCGTGGCACTCACATTTATTTTCAGTTTCGCAGTTCAGCTCGAGCTTACTTAAAAGTGAATGTTCGTATCAACATGCGAAAGGCGGTATGTTACTTTACCACAAAAGGGAGAAATTGAAGCGACATTTATAATGGATAAGATTTCTAATGGGCGCATGAAATTTGAATCAACGCCTGGTTTTCCGCCTTCTGAGATATTTTTCTGATGCAACAGTTGTCACATCACGTCTTTTCAGGCGACATTTCAGTAACCGATATACCATACGTCCATGTTGCGACATTTTAGTGTTTAGTATTTAATGTGCATGCATGCATCCTTTGTCATTATCGCATTCATTATTATTCTCATAATTGTACTACAAACCCTAGCTCACCTCTACAGTGGAAGTTCTTCATCGAGCTCTGCTAAGGTGTGACTATTCTTGAATTATTAAGCAATACTTTGATTCCATCTCGTGTTTATTGTGTTTGTTTGTTTTTATTGATTAACCTGTTGAAGATCTAATCGATCTAAGAGTTTTCAACTCATCAATTAGTATCAGAGCAAGAGACTGTGTAATCCATACACATATCTTATTGAAGAAGGTCTTAGAGTTTTCTGCTTTGATCGATATTGTTGGAGCCATCATCTTCTATTGACGTAGTTCTTTAATAGTAGATCTTACGCTAATGTTATTTACAAATCTAATCTTAAGCATGTTTTTGAAAAAAACATCATCATGTCCATGGAAGATTCTGAGTCAAACCTAATCAATATCTCCAATAGTATAGGATCGACGACAATGATTCCTATATTATACACTCAAGATTATGAAGTCTGGACACATCACTTCGAAGAGTACATGATTGGTTCAGAGGACAATTGATACTTGATCTAGGAGGCAATTAGTGTAGGTCCATTTGCTCACTCAAGCACTTCAAGAACTGTTAAAATTCAAAAGGAGTACAATCAACTCCTCAATGATGTGAAAGACATACCCCAAGATGAGAAGGACAAGTTTCAGTGCAACATCAAAGCTTTAAGGATGATAAGGTTCGTTTTCAATCGGACACGTTTCGGTTGGTGAGCTCATGCACAACAACGAAATAAATTTGGGACAGGTTGAAGGAACTGTACTCTACGGATGAAGATCTTGAGCATTCAATCCCAATGTTATTGATCTCATAATTTGGTGACTTCAAGCAGAAGCCCGAAGAGAAGCTTATTCAAGCCTTCGATCACTTTAATCATCTCCTTAGTAAGATGATAAAGCATGGGATTGAAAGGAAAGTCATTGAACAGAAGGTCACATTCATGAATGGTCTTAGACCCGAATGGATGGCTGTGGTGTCTACTGTGAAGGCACATGAACAATTCAAGGCTTATGCTTTGGCAAAACTGGTGGGAATATTAAAGTCACATGAGAGTGCAATGACTAAAGAAACGAACGTGGTTTCTAGCATGGGGTCCTTGGCCCTAATCTCCAAAGGAAAGAATGCTGCTGAAGAAGAAGAAGATTTAGATCTTTCTGAATATGATCTAACAAGTGAAGATTATGCTTTGATGATTTCAAATCCCAAGAAGTTCACTAGAAGAAGGTTCCCAGCTAATAAGAACCGAAACTGGCAGGGAAGCTACAGTGCTGAGAAAGCGAAGGAGGAACCGAAGAGTGTTTCTCAGACCGAAGAACCAAAGAAGGAAGTAAAAATTGGTGGTGACTCAGGTTTTAATTGTCACTACTGTGGAGGCAAAAATCACTTTGCCAAAGATTGCATGTTGAGAAAGTTGTTAGAGAAGAATGACGATGATGATGAGGAAGCGAACCTCATACGACGATTGGAGGAAATTAAGAAGAAGAAAGCTGGATCTAATAACACTATGAATGCTCTTATTGTGCAGGGAAATACTGTTGACGATGAGTTCGGCGGTGTTGAAGTTTGGTCCACAGATTCTGAAGATGAAGAAGTGAGGAAGCCCACTCATGGTGGGGCTTTATTGGTGAAAGAAGAGGACGTTGCAGGAAAGTGTCTAATGGTAACCTCTGGGGTGTCACAAATGAGAGGCTATACCACTGATGGGGGACTAAAAGAAGTGAAAGAGCAAGAAGACAAGTGTTTTGCAGCGAAACCTGTTAGTGAGCAGATCAACGAATGCGATGATTTGATCAAGAAAGTACAATCTATTATTGTTTCTTTACAAATCCCCATTAGAAACTATGAAAAAGAACTAAATGTATTAAAATCTAATTTTTCTAGTATAAGTGGTAGTTTAACTTAAACTCGCGTCACAAACTCTAACCTAGCGGATCAAATCAGCATGGTATCATCGAAGAGTTAGGAGAGGCGTATGCGGATTGAACAGAAGGAGAAGGAGTTGATTAGGTCTAGGGATGAAACAATTTTTTTTATAAAGAGATAATTTAAAGCTTTTAAAACAACGGAATGTTTTTTGTTTGATTGTTAAACGATTATATTCCAACATTACTCAATTGCATCTTAATTGTGAAATAGGGAATAAGATACATCGTATGATTTTACCCTTCCTTGAGTTAAAGGAGGATGGAATCGATGCCGATGCATATAACTGTGAAAACGTTGTTTCTTCTGATGATATCTCTCCCACTTACAAAATTGGTCTTGACAAAATAGAGTCCTTCATAAAGTCAAAAGACCATAAGAACATGCTCAAAAATTTGTTGGATGAAAATGACAAATTAAAAATCAAAACTGAAACTATACAGAACTTTGACTCTTTGAATGCCAAGTTGAGTTCAGAAAATAAAATTGATATTGAAAACACTTCTGAATTCAATGACGATGATGATATGAGTGAAATATCTGTAGAAGATGAGGTGGATTGTTCCCAATTTGTCAAGAGCGAACCCGAAACCAACAAAAATCTTATTTCTGAAAATTCTGTTGAGTTCACTCGTTTGTCCAAAGACAAGACCAAAGTCCTCAAGGAAGAGTGTCTCACCCCCAAAATCGGAACGGCGGAAACGTTCTGGGGTGGATGACGTCATGTCAAGTATCACAACACATGCATTATAGTAATCAAAGTACAACAAAACATTGCATTAATAGTAATAGTTTTACATAGTTTACATAACAATACATCAAGGTAATACAAGTAAATATATAGGTGTAGCTTGGTACTAAACTGTCTTCGTCAGAAGCTCCGAGGATGTACCTGTCTAATGCTGACCTGAGAATACAAGTTATTTGAAAAGCGAGTATCAACATTTTTACAAATGCTGGTGAGTTCATAAGTTTTTAGTGTCATTTTGTCCAAATAACTTTAATAAACGTGGTAGTTTTAGAGTATCCATTACATTAGTGTCTTTTCCAGAAAATCCTATATTTTCTTTAATAAAAGCAGTCTTCTACCAAGACTGGGCGGAGTTATGTGGTAAAAAGGTAGTTTTCCCTTAATCGCTATCATTATCAAAATACAGAATTTGATTATTAAAGAAAGCAAGAGGAATCAGGGAAATAAGATATGCCTCAGCAGTGAAGACTGCTGACTAAGGCAAAGGAATCATAGACTCTAGGAGAGTATCAAACAAACGACACGCCTGGCTCAGTCAAACAATGAGAGAAACAGACCCCAGACGGTACCAAATGAAAGGTACGGCTAGCAAGGTCTAAAAACAGAGGATACAGACCCCAGACAGTATCAAATGAAAGATACAGTTAGCGAGGTCTAAAACACTGAATGCAGACCCCAGACAGTATCAAATGAAAGATACAGCTAGCGGGGTCTAAAAACAGTGTGACTCTGAGAGTGGGTTCCAGCATACAGTGTAAATTGCTTGTGATATACCGTTACCTTAAGGCCATGAATTATAAAGTAACCTGGGATACTCGTAACCATACTAATCGACACTAGAGTACCTGACGCCCTGCAAGCGTCTATAGAATATGACATTTGTCATCCCTTGGCTTGGTAGGCCGTGGACTGTAGCTAGCAGTCATGGTGCGTGGGTGTCA
Source organism: Lactuca serriola (assembly GCF_051521515.1). NCBI lineage: Eukaryota > Viridiplantae > Streptophyta > Magnoliopsida > Asterales > Asteraceae > Lactuca > Lactuca serriola. The sequence continues at coordinate 115,840,711 of NC_136414.1, read as the reverse complement.
ATCCCGTATAGATCTATACACACAATGTCCACTCTCCCTACATGAGACTCTGATAACCAACTAGACGATGGAGAAGGCCGTGTCCCGAAGATGCATCCCAAATAATGGGTAGTGTGTTTCCAATATAGTGTTGAACTAGAGGTAGAGACTCATAACTGAACTAACTTGAGTAAACCTATATGGCTATGCTCGTATACATAATATATAACTAATGAATCAAACGACCTTCGGATGGACATCCGATCCCACCAGACCACATCTCAACGAAGAAAAGGAAATAGGGCGGACAAGCCTTCCTAATTCCTTCAATCATTATTTATATGCATCTATACAAGCACAAACATACATACATCTAACTAAGTATGAGTGTGTAACAAGTGGAATCATATCATGAAGTATAACCAAACCGTGATGTATAACCGAATCATGTAGAATAACTGAGTCGCGAAGTATAAGTGTACAATATGGAATAACCGAATCGTGAAGTATAAGCGTACCAAATGTAAGTGTATCACGAAGTAGAAGCGACAACAAGTAAAGTAGGAGCGTATCGAGTATAAGTGAAGTAGAAGCGATATCAAGTATAAGTGAAGTAGAAGCGATATCAAGTATAAGTGACGTAGAAACGTATCACTAAGTAAGTGTGTAAACATGTATAAGCGTCTAGCAGGTATAAGTATATCACGAAGTGGAAACGTTATCAAGTAGGAGTTTAAACTAAGAGGGAGTATCAAAACATGGAAGAAAACCTTTATATTTGAGAAAATCACTACTTGGTGTTCTTTGGTAAAATAAGTTTGAAAACCTTTAGAAATTATTTGGAAACTTTTCATAAACCAGTTTAAAATGAACTTTGATAAAACAGTATAAGTAAGAGTTTTGTACAAGTGAAAACATTTTGGAAAACCATTTATAGTATCGTACTTGGTAAAACAGTTTATAGTGTGGTAAATCCTTGTGCATGCGGGTTATCAATCACATGTGATTGATATGATAACTGGCATGTTTAACTTGTATCCCCCCCTATAAAACATGTAAAAGCATTTAAAAGGTTCATTCAGGGGTATGAACTCACCTAGTGTAAGTGGATCCAACAAAGGTGCCGGTTGGGTGCTCGGTGTCAAGTAAAGACTTGAACACACTTAGTGACGTATTTAACATATGATAACATATGTTCACATACAATTAGTACATTTAATACTAATTAAACAAGTATACGTACTCTAAGGAGTGGAAAACACTTTGGTTAAGTGTTTGGGGTGTCCCGGGTAACATCTAAGGGCTTGAATGGCTTAGGAATCGAGTTTACTCTCCAAGAGTAAACTCTCCTTATAGTGTTTACGGCCCTGACACAACTCTTCATGAGTTTACGACCGTAAACTCATGGTGAGAGTGTTCTAGGATGTTTAAAGGCTTAATATCGATCGTGGAATTTTGCTAGGTCCAAATCTAAATTGTATGAGTGGGTTTAGGGCTTTTAAAGGGACTATATGGGAGTTTACGGCCCATGAACCACCCCAATGGGAGTTCACGGCCGTGAACTCCTACCCTTTGATTTTATGGAGGATTTAGGCCCTTGTTTCATTTCTAGTAATTTGTAATAAAAGTCTAAGGCCATTTGGGGAACAAAAACTATCCTTTGGCAAGGTTTGGGGGTGTTTACGGCCTAAGAACTTGCTTGGGCCGTAAACTCCTTTTTACCCCTCATTTCTTAGTGTTTAATTGTTCCAAACCCGAAATATTAAGTCCCTATTTTATGTCTTAAGCCTAAGGGTGGTTTGGGAGTGTTTGGAACTTTATTTAACAAGTCTTGAGGGTGTTTACGGCCTAAGCATGTGCTTGGGCTGTAAACCCTCTTTTAAGTCCCAAAATTTATTGTTTTATGGTTCAAACATCCCTAGGCTAAACCCCCAATTGGTTTCTAAGCTTCAAGGGACAAATTCGGGTCATTTTGGAAACTTTTTAGGGGTTTACGGCCATAGAGTGACCTTGGGCCGTAAACTCCTCTTTGTCAGCTTATATGGTCAAATTTTGAGCTATAATCACAAGCCATGATGTTTAGAATAGTTTAGAGTAAGGAGGCTTACATTTTGGAAGCGGTAATTCGCGGTTTTGAGGCGAAAACGAGCTTTATGAGAGAGAGTATTGAGTGAGAGTGAAAAGGGGTGGAATGAAGTCCATTCCCCCTTATATATGGGTTGGAGTTGGAGCTCAGTGGGAATCTACCCGATACTGTCGTTATACGGGGCTTTTGGTCGCACCCGATTTAGTGGTCGTAATAAAATTTTACCTTTTTCCAAATTACTATGGAATTGTAATTGAAGTGTCTTTATTTCTCTTATTACGACTATAACGACGTATAATATAAATAAATAAAACATTTATTTATTTGGCGACCTCTAATTAACAGAACTTTTATAATATTGAATATTTTGTTAACGGTAACGGGGTAATGTAACGGAATAAACTTTGGGTTGTCACATCATCCCCCTGTTAGAGGGAATTTCGTCCCGAAATTCAGGTCTAGGCAAGGTAGTAGGTGTGAATGATAGCGGCATGAGGGTACTTCCTATTTGGTTTGTGCTCGCATTCCCAAGTGAACTCTAGTTTGTGCCTGTCATTCCAACAAACCGTCACTTACGGGATGTGGATTCCATCTCGTGTAGTTTGTAGGTTCCGACTGGTGTATCTACGAGGTCAGGGTTCTCAATGGTTTCTATCAAGATGTGTGGGATACGAAGAGTGACGTCGGGTAAACACATATCAAGTCTAAGGAGTGGATCGATCGGGTATGAAACTAGTGGAATATCCGAAAGTAGTAGTGGTCTGACGAAGGTTGGACCAATTCTCCATGAGGATTCTCAGATGGTCCTAAGCTCTCGGAAGGGTAGAGCTTTTCAGTACTTAGAACATAGTGTACTTCTATGGCAAGATCATCACTGGCGTGATTGCCATCCCGAAGTCCTAAACGTTCCCTCTCATACTGAAATGTAGTCCTTCAGGTTGGTTCTTAGGAAGCTCGGGTTGTCCTCGGTTTCGCGTTTCCTAACAATTGGCTTTTAGAGGCTTTCTAGGTCATCGAATGGGTTGTGTAACTACGGTTTTTTGTTTGTTGTGGCGTGTCTATCTCAAACTCGTGCAAAACGAACCTGCACTAACGAATCTTGAGATACGGAAACCCTCAGGGTCGGGGAGACAGGGTTTCACTAGACGAGTGTTGGACTACCTCAGGAGGTGGTTCTACTATTTCTGCATGAGATAGTATTCGTGGAACACCTGATAGTTTGATGAATCTCGCGAGATGTGCCCTAATTTCCAAGGCGTTGGTTTATTCTAGTGCGGAAAGCGTGTGTTCTTGTATAACCCATCGACTAACACCTAGAGTGGTGTCAAGTCCATAATCTCTTCGGGATCTAGGTTATAAGACTTAACACACTACTTTCGCACTTTGATCAAGTATTCTTGGCTGCGGAGGTTATCCTGTGGTTCTCGGTATTCTAGTGTTCACTTCGGAGAATGCAGTCTATCGTCTACAGGGCGATGGTGTGACAACCCGAAAAACTTCTCGCATGCACTCTTCAATTCTTTCCAATATTAGACTTATTTTACTATATGGTAGTACCCTTTAGAGCCTAATGAAGTGTTCTAAATGTGATATAATCAAGGTAGGAGTGTTAAAAAGGGTTAACTCGAAGTGTAGGAATCAAAACCGGGCCAAACACTCCAACACATGGAGTGTGCGGCCACACACTTGTGTTTGCGGCCTCACACTCTTCCCAACCGCACACTCCACCTATATATACCATACTTAGTCATTTTTGAACACTTCTTTCACTTCTTCAAGCATAGAACTCGAAATCCTCTCAAATATCATCCATTCTCCTTGAAGATCTTCATAAAAGGTACCAAGAACACCAAGAACACCAAGAACTCCATGTTTCTGGCAGCACACACCATCTGGCAGCACACCAGGCTGCACACCTGGCCGCACACACACATATAGTGTGTATTTTGGCCATACACCCTCTTGTATAGCCTTATAAACCATCATACAATCATATATGATTATAACACTTCATTATAAGTGTTTACTAGTCCCTAAGGTGGTCCCAAAATCATCAATTAGTTGTTCATGACACTAATTATATCCATGTATGTGCCAATATATGCTAAATAGGATTCGCGTGTGTACTCAAGTCACCACTTGACGCCTAGCAACTAATCCAACATTGTCATCAGAACCACTCACTACAGGTGAGTTCATACCCCTTTAATTAACCTTTGAAATACTTTTAAAATTTTTAAATGCTTTTATGGGGGGGGGGGGGGGGGAATACAAGTTGAATACTTATAGTTATTACATCAATCACATGTGATTAATAACTATAAAACCAATGATTTTATCACTGTCCAAACTGTTTATCAAACTGTTTTACTTCAAAATGTTTTACAAACTCTTTTACTTATCAAATACTTTTATTTAAACTTTAATATACTTCTTATAATTTGCATGTCCATATATGTACAGATATATAAGAAATGTTTAAAAGGCTTTAGGAAGGCCGTCCGCCCTATTTCTTTTTCCTCGATTTGGATGTGGTCTGGTGGGATGTCGGGTAGCCGTCCGAGGGTCGTTTCAATATTAATTATATATCATATGTGCATATATAGACATAAAAGTACTTCCATATTCATGCGTATCAGTTACTTCATTAGTAAGTTACCATCGGGGTAACACAGGATTACACTTATACTATTGCTAGATCAATGAGTCAGTTCATTCATGAGTCAGTACTTTGTACTATGAGAAACATATACATTACATTACTATGAGAATATATACATTATAATACTATGATAACATATACAACTATACTAGAGAAGAACATATACAACTATACTAGGAAGAAAACATATACAACGATACTAGAACAAGTAACATTACATTACATATACATGAACACGTTAACAATTGTGATCCACTGTATCGGAGCATGCCTTAAATGTCATGGCCCAAGTTGTAGCCAGAATTCTCTTGGAGGGAGAGCGTGAGTTTGCGTATAGATCTATACTGGATTGACTATCCTACACCTTGCTGCTAGCTACAGCCGGACCTGTAGGTCTGCGGGTGCCAAACGTCATTCCGTTCTACGACCATTCGTATGTCGTTGTTACCAGTCAATAGTATGGTGCAATTAATCACATGATATCTTAATATAAATCCGGATTAAGGTAATTAGTACAACAATAGTTCCTATAATACAACACTACAGTACTACAATAATTTATCCCTTACATACATTTAGTGATTATTTCACTCAAACATTAATGTACAAACTATAATTTGTTAAAGATAGTTACACTTGGGAAAATTACACACATTTACGATAAAAAAACGTACAAAACAGTTATGCCTTGGTAGAAGGCTACTTCTAATAGAAAATATAGGTTTTTCCTGAGAGATTCAAACTTTTACAAACACGTACAAACATTCACATACTTTTATAACTAATGTTTACAAACTATTGTTTAAAAACTATGTTCAAACGATTTGATACAACCACCGACACTAAAATACTTATGAACTCACCAGCTTAATGCTGATAAACTCTTTCAAAATAACTTGTATTCTCAGGTCATCAGTAGACAGGTACCGATGCCAACTTTTGAGAAGATGGAGCGCATCCAAGACTCATCTTATTATTTTGATTCACATTATTTTTGGTGTCTATAACTGTAAAGAACACACTTGTATAAAATTATATATTTAATGCAATGGATGATGTTGTTTGCTTGTTTACTTTTACTGTACTGTGATACTTTACATGACGTCCTCCGCCCCAGAACGTTTCCGCCGTTCTTGGTTTTGGGGTGTGACAGACGGTGACTTACTCCATGCGAGGGGCAGAGGATCCTAGGCACTACTTGTCCGTAACGGGGTGGACGGAGTGCCTGAGTAGTGAGAACATCTTCGGCAACTATTCTTCCGAAGGTTCTGAGTTTTCTCGGTCTAGGTCAAATCTAGTGAGTATAGGGTTCCATTACTCGGGACTTTAATCCCTTTACTAACTGAGGGTGTTAGCTACTATGTGGTCTTAACCGTGATGACAACAAATTTCGGATTTGTGGTCATTATAGTAGCTCAACCCACAGTGGTTCTCTTGACTGCAGCTCCTATTTTATGGAATAGGAAGGAAGGATTTACTATGAGGTTTGTGGTAGAGCTCATACTTGGCTTAACCACTAATACTTGGTGTATGCAAGTAGTATATAATTGAGGTCGGTAGGATGTTCAGTTGTGCGACTCCACCCCAGACCCACAACCCAACGAGGAACAGGGAGTAGGGAGGAAGCACACATCTTAAATCTTTTTGATCTCAACTATATACCACCTTTATGCATATACCTGGTTATAGTGGTCAGTCCCATGAGTTATATCCTCTGAGTTCACGAACCTGATGTGCGAGGTGCGAAGGGTCTTTCTGGGGAATCTACGAAGTATGCTTCGGATGGTCATTGTCTTCTGGAGTATCTTGCAGTGTCTTTTGCTTCGGTTTCCATATGACTAAGAGGGGTCGGTCAACGGCGCGCGGTACTCTTCTCTTGGGTACTTCGGAAGATTTGAAATAAGAGGGACGACTGACGGATCGCATTAGGTTTGATTATTCCCATTATGTTTAGGTTCGGAAGAACCTTTATTTGCCGACATGGCTACGGAGAAAGTTCTTTTTACACAGCACTAGGGATGTACACATGGTTGCATTACGTCAAACCATGATCAATAGAGTCTTCAAAATTTGCATACTTCGACATGACATAAATGAGGATCGATAGGGTCATGCGCCGAATAGGCACACAAGTTCTAGGCGTCTAGGGTTTCGTCCGTGTATCACTGCCGCGGATACTTGGACCGATAGAGTCGACGCGGAACTATAGAGAGCCCTAAGTGTTTCCGAGTAGAGTACCTTTTCATGAATGGATTCTCAAGAGGCATTTCTATAATCGCCTAACATATACTAGTCATGTATAATTAAGGTGGGGAGGACTGTTGACTGAGCGACTCCGCCCTAAATCCACAACCAAACGAGGAACAGGAAATGAGGTGGCATTCACTCACTCTAGGTCTATCCATCTTAACTATACATGGCCGTAACGTATATATTTAGCCAGTATAGTTTTACCTGATGAATTTTAAATTTTATTACAGTGCTGCGACTTTCGCCTTAATGGGGAAGTATTTACATTTGAATTAGCCTTTTAATGTTTTGCGTTAGTCATCTGAGATTGAGAGACATACCAAAATCTACCAGGTTCCTTGATGCTTCTTCCTAAGCATTAGAGTTAGTCTCCTCCTATGTCCTTGTTGTTTCCTTCAGTTGGGCAATCTCTTTTGAAGTGTCCAATCTCACCACATAGCCGGAAAACTGGTTTGGCCGTCACATTAGTGATTGATGCAATACGCTCCACTGGAGTTCTTCATACACGAGCAGTATGCCCCTTCATGTTGCACCTAGCACATATGAGTTCCCGGCAGACACCATGATGATGGTAGCTGCACTTGCTGCAGTGGGGGAGATTTCCTAGGTATGGTCTTCTTGAATTCAGGAGGGGAGGATTGACAGGGGTATTGACTGCCTCAGCTCGCTGCCCTTCAGAAGGTCCTTGAGCCGAGGTACCTCCCTCCTCGATCTTGAGTTTTCTCTTTAGTGGATTCGATTGAGGTTCTTGGGTGGCTGGGTATGCAGGGGTTGGTTGTTGTTGTCCATATCTAGGATCGGAAATCCCGATAAGGCCCTTTCTAACATTGGCGTTGTTAGCATTCTGGTGAGCCATGACAGCTGCTATGGTTGTCGAGACTGCAGCTTGGAACGTAGCTTCATCGAATAAGAGAGTAGGTTTCTTGCTTGCAGACTGGTTGCGCCTCTTCGGTGGCATGGTTTTCTACACGGAGAGGAATGAGAGACGATGGCTAGTCCTGGACATATCTGTCCCGACTGTATTAGGCATAAATTTTTCCCGTGCCTCGGGTATTGGTTGTCTGAGTGTCGACCTACATCCCTATGATGTAGTCCTGGTTATCAAGGTAGGTGTATGAGTATCGTAAAAAGGCCATAAGATGCGAGTCATTCCTACTACATTACCTTTATACTAGGAAGGTTTCACTCTCCGGCCTGGAAAGATTTGAGAACAGTTCGGAACGAACACCGCGGAAAGAGAGGCTTATAAAAACTTATGGCTAAATACCCTCAATAGAGGTGCGGGGATCCGCTCTAATCGTGTAACTGGCAACGGTAAACGACGATTTACCTAACACATAGCATGAGTAGTGTAATCACTAACTCACTATATTGTATTATTTTACGGGTTTATTAGTGTGACGAACACGAGGAAAAGACAATTCTCGGGTTCCATGTACTGGCTCCCTCTGTCTGCCTCGTATCTTTGGCTGGTATCGACGTTGGTTTCCTTCGGGTAGTTACCTAGGGTTCGCTCCTCGTATGGACATATTGAATTTCTACTCCGCCTTCCTTCTGATTCCGACTCTGGGTGTCATCACTTCATGACGGATGACTGGAATCTCAGAAGTTCAGGCGAATTTCTCACCGATGTCCCCAAAAAGATATAGGCACTTAGTGAATTCAATAGTCTCAACCCAATTCATTTATTTCCGAACAGGAAATCTTCTCAATGAACCTCTTCTGGGTCTGCATCAACTCTTCTGTCAAGAATTGAAGTGGATGGGGTTGTCTACAGGGTTCGTGCTAGAATGGAAATGTCTAAAGAATCCTAAAAGATTATTAACATTTCACTGGATGATCCATATCGAGTCCTGCTATGATTACATAGGGTATACAAATCATATATAGCTTAGATCCGATAGGCCTTCGAATATGTGATACTACTCTATATCCACATCCCAACGAGGAAAAGGAAGTAGAGCGAAACCACACATTCTTAGCCTATGGGATCCTTATTATATATAACCTTGGGAGTATACTCTCTGTAATTGTAGGTATATCAACAAGGATCTTTTTAGTTCTTCACACAAGGTTAGTTATGGATCCTAAAATACCCCTATGGTATTTTAATTCTTGTTTGTTTCTTATCTTCTGATTACGATTCTGGGATTATTGTTAGTCTTTGAGTATTCCAAAATACTCCTATAGTATTTTGACTTTATGTTTGGCTCTAGCATTCCTAGTTGGTAAGTTTCAAACCTGTTGCACACCACTATCACTCCCAAGCACATGTTCATCGCATCTCGAATAAATGTAGTTGATCAGGTTACATTTATTCGAGCTTACGATTACATAACTGCCCAGGTTTGACGGCAATGCTCAACATCCGAAGACTTTTATTATTGTTCTTCTTGTGATACTTGTGTTCGAGTATTTAGGTTTTGGATGTTCTTATACTTTGGTAAAATATGGTTATATTTTAAAGTATAATTCTTGGTCAGAGTGTTTTATCCCTTTGTATTTATAGGCTGTATATCTTTTATGAATTGATATACTTAGCTCACTATAAACAATGCTCTGATACCAATCTGTCACACCCCAAAACCGGAACGGCGGAAACGTTCTGGGGTGGATGACGTCATGTCAAGTATCATAACACATGCATTATAGTAATCAAAGTACAACAAAACATTGCATTAATAGTAATAGCTTTACATAGTTTACATAACAGTACATCAAGGTAATACAAGTAAATATATAGGTGCAGCTTGGTACTAAACTGTCTTCTTCAGAAGCTCCGGGGATGTACCTTTCTAATGCTGACCTGAGAATACAAGTTATTTGAAAAGCAAGTATCAGCAATTTTACAAATGCTGGTGAGTTCATAAGTATTTAGTGTCATTTTGTCCAAATAACTTTAATAAAAGTGGTAGTTTTAGAATATCCATTACATTAGTGTCTTTTCCTGAAAATCCTATATTTTCTTTAATAAAAGCAGTCTTCTACCAAGACTGGGCAGAGTTATGTGGTAAAAAGGTAGTTTTCCCTTAATCGCTATCATTATCAAAATACAACATTTGATTATTAAAGAAAGCAAGAGGAATCAGGGAAATTAGATATGCCTTAGCAGTGAAGACTGCTGACTAAGGCAAAGGAATCATAGACTCCAGGAGAGTATCGAACAAACGACACGCCTGGCTCACTCAAACAATGAGAGAAACAGACCCCAGACGGTACCAAATGAAAGGTACGGCTAGCAAGGTCTAAAAACAGAGGATACAGACCCCAGACAGTATCAAATGAAAGATACAGTTAGCGAGGTCTAAAACAGTGAATACAGACCCCAGACAGTATCAAATGAAAGATACAGCTAGCAGGGTCTAAAAACAGTGTGACTCTGAGAGTGGGTTCCAGCATACAGTGTGACTCCCAACTCCTTGAGTCCATGCATATAACCTCCCCAATTGGCAAATTTCCAACCAACACCCGAAACAAGCGTTACAAATATACCCTAGGCTGGGCCCATACTTGCTTTTTAGATTGGAATGAAGCCTAGGGCTGGGACCATTTGTGTGTTAGGTATCTGGTATTTTTGGGGAACTCATTAAGTTTTGTGCTTACAATTGTTGGTTATGGTTTCAGGTACTTTCGATTCAAATAGGAAGGGCCCGACTTGATCGCAGTGCATACACCCGTGTTTTCGGTAACTCGTGATTTTGGGATTTTACTCTGATAACTGTTTGAATAAAGGATAAATGACCATTTTTATTATATTAAAATGAAATTTTTACCTTTTTAATTTGGGATGTTACACATGTAGAGAGGATATGTGATTGCTTACTCTTCGAGGCAGTTGAAGCTTCATGAGGCGAATTATCCTACGCATGATTTGGAGTTGGGGGCCGTGGTTTTTTCCCTTAAGATATGGAGGCATTATCTGTATGGCATCAGGTGTGCTATATACACTGACCACAAGAGCTTGAGGTATCTAATGGATCTGCCGAATATGAGGCAACGAAGATGGTTGGATGTGGTAAATGATTATGACTGTGAGATTCTATACCACCCTGGAAGGATAGTGTTGTGCCGAGCCCTGAGCCGTAAGGCAATGAGTGCTCCTATTGGGGATATTTTTCTAAGGGTGGTTATTATTTCTCCTCTATTGGATATGATCATGAAGGCTCAGGTAAGGGATTGAAAAAGGAGAATTGGAAAGCGGAGCGGATTAGGGGGCATATTCCTTTATTTTTCAGAGACAGTCGAGGATTATTGACTCGGTGTGGTAGAGTTTGGGTTCCGACTACTGGTGGAGTGAGTCAGACTGTTCTAGAAGAGGCTCATAAGTCAAAGTTTTCGATCCATCTAGGGGCCACAAAAATGTATAGGGATGTAAAGTTGAGTTATTGGTGGCCCTGTATGAAAAGAGAGCTATCATAGTTTGTAGATCGGTGCCTGACTTGCAGGAAAGTTAACGCCAAACATCAGAGACCCTACTAAAAGATGCAGCCATTACCCATTCCCATGTGGAAGTGAGAAGAGATTCCCATGGATTTTATCACGAATTTGCTAAGGAAGACGCATGGAGTTGATTCCATATGGTTCATTGTTGATAGATTGAGCAAGAGTGCACACTATACACCTATTGTAAATAGTATATATGATGAGAGGTTAGCCGACAATTACATTTAGGAGTTGGTGGTTCGGCATGGGTTGCCAGTTTTAGTGGCTTCAGACCGAGATATTTTTTCCCTCTAGGTTTTGGAGGAATTTTCATGAGGAGTTGGGTAATCAGGTGCACTTCAGTACAACATACTACCCACGGGCCGATAGATAGAGTGAGCAGAAGATTCAAACGCTCGAAGATATGCTTCGGGCATGCGTGTTAGATTTTGGAGGGAGTTGCGATACTTATAATCCATTGGCTGAATTCGCTTACAATAATAGTTATCATGCCAGCGTTGAATGTCCTCCTTTTGAGATGTTATATAGGAGGAGGTGAATGACCTCGGTTTGTTAGGGCGAGGTCGGGTATCGGGTCATAGGGAGTACTGAAGTGGTACTCAAGACTATTGTGTTGATTCAACAGATGCACGATAGGTTGTGTGTCGCACAAATTCAGTAGAAGAGTTTTGCAGACCGACATCGTTTGTACCTCGAGTTTCAGGTATGGACTTAGTGCTTCTAATGGTGTCACCTTGGAATGGTGTCGTCTGATTTTAGAAGCAAGGCAAGTTGGGCCCTCGATTTATTTGTCCCTTCAGGATTACCACCTGGGTGGGCAACGTTGTATACTGAATGGATTTGCCTGGTGAGCTTAGTCAAAATCCACAACACTTTCCATTTCTCTCAGTTTCTGATGTGGGTAGACGATGATTCAGCGATGATTCCTCTGGATTATATTTAAGTCGATGGGCGCCTGAACTATGTGGAGAGACCGATTTCAATTCATGACAGGAAGAACAAGACTCTTCACAACAAAGTGGTGAATCTAGTGAAGTTTCAATGGTAGTGCCGAAAATAGTCAGAATAAATGTCGGAGCCTGATGATGAGATGAGGGAGCACTACCCAAACTTGATTGTAGCAGTGAACTTCGAGGACGAAGTCTAATTCAAGTGGGGGAGATTTTTAATACCAGTGTTCTAGGTATTTTCACTTGAGGCTCATTTCCTTCTAAGTTTGCAAATTTGGTCCTCCATTGGGCATACGAGATAGGTATGTCGGGCGTAGGTGTTTAAATGATTATCGTGGATCCCTTGCATACACTAGGCGTACTGCTTCAGAGGGCAAACCCTACTTTTTTGGGTTTGGAACCTATTTAAAGAACATTATGGCCTCAAACCCTTTCTTAAATCCAGCCACCATTTCTCTTAGCCTCCATTTCGAATCCCAAACTGTGTGTGATTTTTGAAGCTTTAGAGTGTCATTTTGGTGTTCTTGGTGGTGAAGGAATACCCTTGGATTTGTGGAGTTTCCCTCAAGCCTTTGGATCCAACTATTACACATCCTTACACATCTTCTAGAGATATAAAGCTCCAACCTTGACTCATATTTCTTTAGATCTAATTATAGTAATATTTGTTCATTATTGGTCCCCTAGCATTAGATCTTGAGAGTTTTAGCAACTCCAGACCTAATAACGAGCGTTTCCTTTCATTTAAGAGCATGGTGGTTCATAGCAATTGGATCTTGGTCTTTCCCAATCATGCATTATGGATTTATTAAGCCTTTTGTTCATGAATAAGACTTAGAGTTGGATTTTGGACTCCATGTAGCCATCCAAAGGCAAAAAAGTTTGCAACTTTACGATTCTAGATCTTCATTAGATGTGGATCTGAAGTTTGGACATTAAGTCTTAAGGTATTAAGACCTAAATACAATTATGGTCACCTAATGAGTACGCTGGGCATAGCCCACAATACGATGGCATACTAGGTTGTAAGTCTTCATTGATCAAGATGTATGTTGATCGTAAGATGGCGTACGTTGAGCGTATGCTCAGGAAACCAATTTTAGGACATTTTGGGCATTGGGTCACTAGGTAGTTTTGGGCTTTGGTTGTTAGGCCATACGTGGAAGGGTAAAATGGTCTTTTTCCCTTTGTAGGGTAAATTATGTTTTCGACCATTATTCATGGGCTAAACCCTGATTATTAATTTTGATTGTTATTGGGTTATGTTTAGTGTGAGGAGCCGTGTTAGCAACAACTCGAGTGCGCGGGTCAGTTATCTTTTGTCTGATGTGAGTTTACTCACTATGCTTGAGGGTTGAAGGCACCAATGCCGTCCCGCTATGTTGTTATACAGTCTGCTAGTTATTATGTGTGACAACCCGATATTTCAACTCTATGTAATGACCTAAAAAGTCAAGTATTGTAACCACTTTTGATATAAAGAAATTAACTTCGAAAATAAAATGTCCAAAAATCTCAAATTAATTACCTACTATGTTAGATGACATTAAACCATGATCGTACATAAAAAGAACACCCAAATCTGACTTCGTATAAAGAAGTTATGATTTTTCCAAGTTCGGCTTAGCGACAGACAGCTAAAAACTCGAAACGGAGATCGAGCGACTTTTGGCCGGAATGACCCAAATGAGAATCGAAGGTCTCGACAATGGTTTTGCAATGGTAAAAAGTCTGGCAAAACCAGTCGTCAGATAATGAAGTTATGAATTTCTAACGAAATTTTCTTACCGCGATCTTTTAAAAATAAATAATAAAAATAATTTCAAAATTTGCCAACGGAATCTAAACGAAAGTTGTAGAGCGTAGTCTCACCTACACGTGGATATAAAGAACATCGAAAACGGAGTTCGTATGAAGAAGATATGAATTTTTGAAGTTTATTAGATAAATATAATATAAATTTTATTATTTAATCTTGGTATTATCCGAAGGAGGAGTCACCAGGCCGATCCGAGTTATGCCCAACGTACACACGTACGCCCAGCGTACTCGAGGCCTAGGCCTCAGATCGTCCACGTTTCCCCTATGCGAGGCTATGCCCCGTCCCATCCGAAGGTCCGAGGCAGTTGAGGAAGCGGTCACGCATGACGCACGCGTATGCCCAGCGTACTCGCGTACGCCCAGCACACCGAGGTGGTTCCCACCCCCTATAAAAGGGATGCGAGGGTTCCGAAGAAAAGGGACAATTCCTCTCATCTTTCTTGCATTTTTGCCTCGTTTTCCGTGCACGTACTATCCCGAAGCCCTGGTTTCCTTGCTCAAGTCCCGAAGGTCGTTTGTGCTCCCGAGATTCCCGAGAATCCCGAGAAAATCCACTTTCTCGAGTCGAAATTCTGCTCGGTTTTCATCTCGCCTTTTCCGATCTTTCAAGTGAGTTCATACCCTTATAATCCACACTTTTAAATGTTTTATAAATGCTTTTATACGCTTTTAAGGGGGGAAATACAAGTAAAACACACGATTATTATCGTGTGTTATATAAAGTTTCATTATACACTTTTTATCAACGGAATCATATGTGATTTATAACTATTATAGGGAAACTATCGTATACAAAATATATCATGATAACATCATATCTTTTGAAATGAAAAATGTTGTTATATATGTATCAATCAAACACTGCTTATACTGTATGTATATGTGTCCATCTTAGGCACTATAAAAATTATACTTTTCATAACCAGTGAGCATTTCACTAGGGATTTCTATACAAACGAGACACACTTTTAGAAAACTATAATAGATATAGTTTTACGAGAACATCACGAACTTTTACATTCTAGAAACACTATTTTCAAGAAGTCACTTTCACATACAAGAACAAACGAACATTTTTACACGTAAATCTGTTTTTATACTAAGTTTTGTGAGACATTAACTTCGCGTACGTTCGAGTACACATTTCACGTCCTGTATTATATATACCAGAATCCCTTGGTGGGGGAGCATGGTGTTTGTGTATAGATCTATACGGGATTGACAACCCCGCGCCCTGACTGTTAGCTACAGTACACCATTTGGGGTGACAAGCGTCAGAACATTCCAACGCCTGAAGAACGTTGTGTATAGGCATTTCTAGTCAATAACATGGTTATAAAAGTCACATGGGGTATTAAAAATACATTGATTTACGGGGTTTTTCAGACGTATTGGCAATTTTATACGTACATACATTTTTTAGAAACAAACATTGGTCTTGATAGAAGGCTACATTTATGCTAGTAGAAAATATGGGATTTTCTAGGAACAAACAAACAAAAACAAAACATTTCATTTCATACAAACGTTGTCATTTAATACTTATGAAACTCACCAGCTTAAATGTTGATCTACTCTTTCAAAACTACTTGTATGTCCCAGGGATTCAGTAATTATAGGTAACAAACAGATTTTGAAGAAGGGACGCTGCGGCGCCAGTTTAAATTCATATTTTGGCATCATATTGTAATTGGTTTTGAACATGTACCTTTTAACAATGTAAACTTTCAATTATATATATGATGGTTGTATTGCTTTCTTTACTATGTATTCAATTGTTACGTTACAACATGAAGTCATCTGCCCCCGAACGTTTCCGCCGTTCCGGTTTGGGGGTGTGACAGATTGGTATCAGAGCATTGTTTATAGCGAACTAAGTATATCGAACCAGATAAGATACACAAACTATAAATACTGAAGGGACTAATACTCTCTGACTAAACATTTTTTTTTGTTTTACGCCTAAGCCGCATTTCGTTTAACTTAAATTGTTAGTTCATTTAAGTACAAATGCATGCATAAAACAACTTATTTTCATGATTATAGCTATACAACAAGTATTTAGAAAAGTTGGAAACTACGATTAAGACTCGATATATGTAATCAGATTTGGGACAAATATAGCATGATCAACTATATTTGCCCGAGATCGGACCAATGTATATCGAGGAATGCTCGTAGTGAGCAACAAGTCAAAACTTCCCAAAACATCACAAGAATCGAACACGCGAATTTGAATACTATAGGAGTATTTGGTACATGAAATAGTTTAACCTACAAGTTTAATTTTACACATTCCAAATTTTATTCAATTCTTATAACCCTATTCTCGTACAGTCAAATGGCTGGATTTCATCACCCTAACGACCCCTACTATCCCAACCAAGGCAACGGGGGATGGATCGAATAGGATCTCGAGGAGGACGAAGAACCCATAGAATTGGATGAAGAGGATGACTCTGGTACCAACTCCGAGCCGGAAGTGATTAACCCACCACACGCACAACCTCCGGTCTTCGTGAAAAACTTTCATAGACCGAATCCCGTTTGGGGAAGTCACCTCCACCATTGGAGCCAACAACAAAGTCTACGCCCTCCCTACGGCATGTGCCGAGACTTCTACGATGTCCGCGGCGGAGGTTCAGCCGATCGGGCACTCCCAGTCATGGTGGGCAAACTAGCCAACCAGTCCTACCAATCCGGAGTTCAAGCTAGCCGGATTCGGGAAGTCAACGTGGAAGTACAGGTTCACACTTCCGACATCCGTAGGCTGGACAGAGCTCAGGACAATTCCCAACTCCAAACCGAGGCATTCCAAGCGCAAATGATTGCAGCCCTCTCCGAATTGAGGGAACAACAAGCTGCCTTCAACAGGCGTCTTATGGAATCAAAGCAACCGGATGCGAAGTCAAGCTCCAAGCGCAACCTACGTCGCAAGTAGTGCTTGCCAAAATCCCAAATTTTCTTATAAGTTAGGACCTCGGCTAAAAGTTTTTATTTTTCTTAAACTTTGTAACCGGAGACCCTTATAGGGGTCAAATTTTCTTGATCGTTGTATCAACTATTATATTAATATAAGTGGCACACTATTATTACTACTTTGAGTATTACGTACAATCCATAAAATGTTATGGAGAAACCATATGCTTGTTTCATATATTCAGTCTTACGAATAACTTTCATTCTTCTATGGAATTCTTATCTACGCTATGGAATTCTTATCTTTATCATTTCAACCTATAATTGAAGGATGCCTCCGCGTAGAAACCCGAGACGAAACAACGGTGGGGAAGCACCTATACCACCACCACCTCCACCTCCTCAATTTGATGCTGCCATGTTCCAAGCAGCAGTCACAGCAGTTGTGGCGGCTACCATGTCACAAATCGATACCCCTGTTACTACTGGTTCGAGAATTGGCACACTTCCTTCCAACCATGGTGAGAGTCATAGACAACCCCGAGAGTGCACCTATAAACACTTTATGAATGCCAAACCCCGAATGTTTAATGGAACTGGTGGTGTGATGGTTCTGAAGCAGTGGATCGAAAGGACAGAAGCAGTCTTTGAAATCTGCTCCTGTCCCGAGCATAGCAAAGTCAAGTTTGCCACTTTCACGCTTACTGAAAGAGCTTTAACTTGGTGGAATGGCCATGTTAAGGCACTTACTCTGATAGTGGCGAATGCAATAAGCTAGGGGAGCTTAAAAATCATGTTGATGAGAGAATACTGTCCACGAGGAGAGATTCAAAAACTCGAGCATGAACTCTGGACTCTTGGAATGATTGGTACCGATATAGCAACTTATACCAACAGATTCTGCGATCTGGCAATCATTTGCCCATATATGATTACTCCTGAGAGCAAGAAAATAGAGAGATACATTTGGGGACTGTCGCCCCAAATTCAGTCAAGTGTGTTAGCTTCCAAACCTGACACTTTTGAAAGTGCCAAAGAGCTGGCACAATCTCTTATTGATCATGGAAGTCATCAAAACTCGACAATTTCTACACCAGAACCTCAAAAGGGAAACAACAACAACAATAACAGGAAGAGAGGATGGAATAAAGGGAAGGGTGGTTCTTCCCAAGAACCCTCGAAGAAACAACAACTAGTTACAGTGAATGCTGCTACTGTACCTACTACCGTTCCTACAAATCCATACCCAACAAATCCTTATGTGGGTAACTTTCCAAAGTGCACCAAATGCACTTACCACCACAATGGACCTTGTCGGGAAATGCAGTGCTCCAACTGCAACAGAAAGGGACACACTGTCCGTTTCTAGAGAGCCCCCGTAAAACCGATCACTCAAGTTCCCAACGATGGTGTAGGCCAAGCTTGCTACGGTTGTGGCGAGGTGGGCCACTACAAGAGAAACTGCCCGCATGCAGCAAATACTGGCGCGGTGGGACGAGTTTTGGCTAGAGGCCACGAAGAAGCCGTAGCTGATCCTACCATAGTTGATGGTACGTTTATTCTCGATAATTCTTATGCATGCATACTGTTCGATAGTGGAGCAGAGAGAAGCTTCGTGAGTCAAAACTTTATTCACTTACTTAAACATAAACCTAGCATGTTAGAAAAATCATTCACTATAGAAATGGCAAACGGAAAAACTAAAAACACTAACTGCATATACATGGTTTGTACGTTGACTTTAGACGGTCATTCTTTCCCAATCAACCTCATGCCGGTCCAAATTAAAAGTTTCGACGTCATAGTCGGCATGGATTGGTTAAGTCTTCTTCGCGCCAACATCATGTGCTTTGAGAAAGCAGTTCGTCTTAAACTCCCTA
Organism: Lactuca serriola; assembly: GCF_051521515.1. Lineage (NCBI taxonomy): Eukaryota > Viridiplantae > Streptophyta > Magnoliopsida > Asterales > Asteraceae > Lactuca > Lactuca serriola. Next base: position 115,821,721 of record NC_136414.1, on the reverse strand, counting down.
ACGATGAAACATTAGTGATTTACAGCGACAAATCAAGTACAAACCTTCGCATCATTTCGTGCATCAATGCTCGAAAGTGTTTGCGGAGGGATTGTCATGCATTTCTTGCACACATCATCGATACTAGTCAGGAAGTAAAGGACATTAAGAGCATTCCAGAAGTACGCGACTTTCCCGATATCTTTCCAGAAGACCTACTGGGATTACCACCACAACGTCAAGTCGAGTTTAGAATCGACTTAGTTCCAGGGTCTACCCCAGTAACAAAATCGCCTTACCGTCTGGCACCAGCAGAGATGCAAGAACTGTCCAGTCAGCTTAACGAACTCCATCAAAAAGGATTCATTAGACCAAGTTTCTCACCTTGGGGAGCATCGGTCTTGTTTGTAAAGAAGAACGACGGATCGTTCCGTATGTGCATTAACTACAGAGAACTGAACAAACTTACTGTCAAAAATCGTTATCCTCTACCCCGCATTGACGACCTGTTTGATCAACTTCAAGGAGCAAACTACTTCCCGAAGATAGATCTTCAATCCGGATACCACCAATTACAAGTACTAGAGGAGGATATTCCCAAGATGGCCTTCCGAACCCGTTATGGACACTACGAATTTGTTGTAATGCCTTTCGGATTAAGCAACGCACCAGCAGTATTCATGGACCTAATGAATAGGGTGTGCCGTCCTTATTTAGATATGTTCTTCATCGTCTTCATCGATGATATACTTATCTACCCCCAAAGTAAGGAAGAGCATAGTCAGCACCTACGAAAAGTCTTAGAAACATTACGATCAGAGAAGGTCTATGCGAAGTTCTCTAAATGCGAATTTTGGATTCGAAGAGTCGAATTTTTGGGCCATGTTGTTAGCGAGAAGTGGATACACGTGGACCCCTCCAAAATTAAGTCCATTGAAAACTGCTCGGCACCAAAGACACCTACAATGATCCTTCAATTTCTAGGTCTCGCTAGCTATTATCGCAGGTTGATAAAGAACTTCTCTAGCATTGTGAAACCTCTTACTACATTGACCCAGAAAGGTATGGCTTTTGATAGGGAAGAAAAACAAGAGAAGGTGTTCCAAACACTGAAACAGGCTTTGTGCACAGCACCGATACTATCCCTCCCTGAAGGGATAGAAGATTTCGTAGTGTATTGCGATGCATCCAACCAAGGTTATGCAAAGAGGGAAGGTTATTGCTTATGCCTCCCGTCAGCTTAAGATACACGAAGTAAATATACAACACATGATCTTGAGTTAGGAGGAGTGGTATTTTCTCTGAAGATCAGGAGACACTACCTGTACGGAACAAAGAGTACTATCTTCACCGACCACAAGAGCCTTCAACACATTTTTTATCAGAAGGAGCTCAACATGCGACAATGACGATGGGTCGAGCTACTCAATGACTACGAATGTGAAATTCGTTATCATCCTGGCAAGGCCAATGTGGTAGCTGACGCCCTCAGTCGAAAAGAATACACTGGTCGGAGAGTCAAATCTCTGACTATGACTATCCATTCCCACTTATCCACATAAATTAAGGAGGCTCAACTGGAAGCTTTGCAACCTGAAAATGTGGTGGGTGAATCCCTGAGAGGAATGGAAAAGAATCTAGAAATCAAGGGTGGCAGAGCATATTATCTCATGGACCGTATCTGGACACCGAAACATGGTGGTTTCAGAGACGTAGTCATGGCCGAAGCACACAACACGATATATTCTGTTCACCCAGGTTCAGATAAAATGTATCTAGATCTTAAGAAACTATACTAGTGGCCTAACATGAAAGCAGAAATTGCTACCTTCGTAAGTAAATGTCTTACTTGCGCTAAGCTTAAGGTCGAGTATCAGAAACCTTCAGGATTACTACAACAACCATAGATATCGGAATGGAAATGGGAACGAATTACTATGGACTTCATAACCAAGTTTCCCAAGATGATGGGTGGACTCGATACCATATGGGTCATCGTCGACAGGTTGACCAAATCCGCGCATTTCCTACCAATCAAGGAGACTGACAAGATGGAAAGGCTTACAAGAGCTTACATAAAGGAAATAGTGTGACTGCATGGTGTTCCGATATCCATTATCTCCGATAGAGATAGTAGACTCACTTCAAGGTTCTGGCAGTCACTACAAAGTTCCCTGGGGACTAGGCTAGACATGAGTACAGCCTACCATGCACAAACAGACGGGAAAAGTGAGAGAACAATAAAAACTTTGGAAGATATGCTGAGAGCCTGTGTGATTGACTTTGGAAAGGCATGGGATATCCATTTACCCCTTGTCGAATTTTCATACAACAATAGTTATCATACGAGCATAAAGGCTGCTCCATTTGAAGCCCTCTATGGCCGTAAGTGCTGGTCCCCTCTGTGTTGGGCTGAAGTTGGAGACACACAGTTAGCTAAAGGACAAGTTCCTGAAAGCACTCTCACCGGTCCGGAAATCATACAGAAAACGACAGAGAAGATCGTTCAGATTCGTGAATGATTGAAAGTCTCTAGAGACCGCCAGAAAAGCTACGCTGACCAAAGGAGGAAACCTTTGGAATTCTAGGTAGGAGACCGCGTTCTATTGAAGGTCTCACTGTGGAAGGGCTTAATACGCTTTGGAAAGCGTGTAAATCTAAATCCATGATACGTAGGTCCTTTCGAGATTCTCGCCAGAATCTGCCCTGTAGCTTACAAGCTTAATCTACCACGTGAGCTTAGTAACATACATCCAACCTTCCATGTCTCGAACTTGAAAAAGTGTCTGTCCGATAAGACTCTTGTTATTCCACTCGACGAGATCGAGATCAACGAGAGCCTCAACTTTGTGGAAGAATCGGTAGAAATCATGGACCGAGAGGTCAAACAAACGAAACAAAGTCGCATACCCATCGTGAAGGTTCGCTGGAACGCCAAGTGATGACCTGAATTCACTTGGGAATGCGAAGATCAGATGAAAAAAAAGTACCCTCTTTTTCTCTGTTTCACAAGTATCTTTCTTACTTTAAATTTCATACGAAATTCCCTCTAACGGGGGGATGATGTGACAACCCGATATTTCAACTCTATGTAATGACTTAAAAAGTCAAGTATTGTAACCACTTTTGATATAAAGAACTTAACTTCGAAAATAAAATGTCCAAAAATCTCAAATTAATTACCTACTATGTTAGATGACATTAAACCCTGATCGTACGTAAAAAGAACGCCCAAATCTGACTTCGTATAAAGAAGTTATGATTTTTCCAAGTTCGGCTTAACGACAGACAGCTAAAAACTCGAAACGGAGATCGAGCGACTTTTGGCCGGAATGACCCAAATGAGAATCGAAGGTCTCGACAATGGTTTTGCAACGGTAAAAAGTCTGGCAAAAACAGACGTCAGATAATGAAGTTATGAATTTCTAACGAAATATTCTTACCGCGACCTTTTAAAAATAAATAATAAAAATAATTTCAAAATTTGCCGACGGAATCTAAACGAAAGTTGTAGAGCGTAGTCTCACCTACGCGTGGATATAAAGAACGTCAAAAACGGAGTTCGTATGAAGAAGATATGAATTTTTGAAGTTTATTAAATAAATAAAATATAAATTTTATTATTTAATCTTGGTATTATCCGAAGGAGGAGTCACCAGGCCGATCCGAGTTACGCCCAACGTACACTCGTACGCCCAGCGTACTCGAGGCCTAGGCCTCGGATCGTCCACGTCGCCCCTATGCGAGGCTATGCCCCGTCCCATCCATAGGTCCGAGGCAGTCGAGGAAGCGGTCACGCATGACGCACGCGTACGCCCAGCGTACTTGCGTACGCCCAACATACCGAGGCGGTTCCCACCCCCTATAAAAGGGATGCGAGGGTTCCGAAGAAAAGGGCCAATTCCTCTCATCTTTATTGCGTTTTTGCCTCGTTTTCCATGCACGTACTATCCCGAAGCCCTGGTTTCCTTGCTCAAGTCCCGAAGGTCGTTTGTGCTCCCGAGATTCCTGAGAATCCCGAGAAAATTCGCTTTCTTGAGTCGAATTTCTGCTCGGTTTTCATCTCTCCTTTTCCGATCTTTCAAGTGAGTTCATACCCTTATAATCCACACTTTTAAATTTTTTATAAATGCTTTTATATGCTTTTAAGGGGGAAAATACAAGTAAAACACACAATTATTATTGTGTGTTATATAAAGTTTCATCATACATTTTTTTATCAACAGAATCATATGTGATTTATACCTATTATAGGGAAAATTTCGTATGCAAAATATATCATGATAACATCATATCTTTTCAAATGAAAAATGTTGTTATATATGTATCAATCAAATACTCTGCTTATACTGTATGTATATGTGTCCATCATAGGCACTATAAAAATTATACTTTTCATAACAAGTGAGCATTTCACTAGGGATTACTATACAAACGAGACACACTTTTAGAAAACTATAATAGGTATAGTTTTACGAGAACATCACGAACTTTTACATACTAGAAACACTATTTTCAAGAAGTCACTTTCACATACAAGAACAAACGAACATTTTTACACGTAAATCTGTTTTTATACTAAGTTTTGTGAGGCGTTAACTTCACGTACGTTCGAGTACACATTTCAAGTCCTATATTGTATACCAGAATCCCTTGGAGGGGGAGCATGGTGTTTGTGTATAGATCTATACGGGCTTGACAACCCCACGCCCTAGCTGTTAGCTACACTACACCATTTGGCGTGACAAACGTCAGAAAATTCCAACGCCTGAAGAACGTTGTGTATAGGCATTTCTAGTCAATAGCATGGTTATAAAAGTCACATGGGGTATTAAAAATACATTGATTTATGGGATTTTTTAGACGTATTGGCAATTTTATACGTACATACATTTTTTAGAAACAAACATTGGTCTTGATAGAAGGCTACATTTATGCTAGTAGAAAATATGGGATTTTCTAGGAACAAACAAACAAAAACAAAACATTTCATTTCATACAAACGTTGTCATTTAATACTTATGAAACTCACCAGCTTAAATGTTGATCTACTCTTTCAAAACTACTTGTATGTCCCAGGGATTCAGTAATTACAGGTAACAAACAGATTTTGAAGAAGGGACGCTGCGACGCCAGTTTAAATTCATATTTTGGCATCATATTGTAATTGGTTTTGAACATGTACCTTTTAACAATGTAAACTTTCAATTATATATATGATGGTTGTATTGCTTTCTTTATTATGTATTCAATTGTTACGTTACCACATGAAGTCATCTGCCCCCGAACGTTTCCGTTGTTCCAGTTTGGGGGTGTGACATTATGTGACTCTTACATGCTTGTATGATTTGGGTAGAAATAAACCTCAGGGCTGGGCCCATGAATATATGATGGGTTAGAAGAAACCCAAAGGATGCGCCCGAAGGTTGGGATTATATTTGTATATTGGGTTGAAATAAGCCCCATGGCTCGGCCCACATTTTATGCATAGCTGAATTACGCCCCAAGGCTAAGCACATTTGTCTGTTTGACACTTGGTACCTTAGGGAAACTCACTAAGCCTTGTGATTACAATATATTTTTATGGTTTTAGGTACTTCCGGTACAAAAGGGAAGGGCCCGGCGAGATGGCACAACATCCCCCCTCATGATTTCCGCATTTTATGATCTCTCTTACTATGATATTTCGTGATACTTTGTATTCTGGATGATTTTGGGAGATGTGATGTTTTGGATTGATGAATTTAAAAATGAAATTTTTACTTATGAATTTTAGGTCGTTACGATAAGTTGCAATGTCTGTATCTTGTAGGGTAAGATTCCAAAGCTCTTGCTCCATCTTTTGCATCTTCTCTCTAGGACAATATTCATTAGTTAACTACTACTTTAATTTATCCTAGGAGATGGAATTTACTTTGCTAATACCCATGGTTTTGGTATGGCTGTTCCACCATGACAATTCTGCATCTGTGAAGGTATAGGCAACAAATCTGACCTTGAATTAGATAAAAGTTGATCCCAAATACCAACTACATCTTCTCAATCCAACGAGTCAGTCCAACTAACCCTTCTTTCTCGAAGAAGGGATTGGGTTGGTAGTTCTATAATTCCTTATAAGAATAGGTCTTAGGGTGACATGCATTACCACCTTGAGTATTATCTCCTCTGGTTCCTCCGCCTTGTCCAGATTTGGTATTTATATTAGTTTACCACAAGTAGCCGTCTAGACACCCAGATTCAGGCTCTCCTTCATGAAGTAATGGAGATTGGAGGCGAAGCCCGGAATGAGACCATGCGAATTTGACGCCTCAGCGAAGAACAAGAACACCATTCAGGAGCAATACTGAACCAACAAGTAGAGCAAAAGGACATTACAGACTGTCTACACTGCTTAGAGGAGGAAGTGGGCACCATGACACAACAGATCATTGCAGCTGAGGCTAGGGCAGCCTTAGCAGAGCAGAGAGCAGAAGAGGCAACTCATGAAATGACTGAAATGGCTAGGCACCTTGTGTGCCGTTTTGGCATATGATAGGCTAGCATAGCCTAGTGATTTAGTGACTACACTACTCGTACTATGTCTTAGGTTGTTACCTCTTTCATAACAACTAGTAGAAGTGAATCAGGTGAGGTACACCCTACAAGAACCCATGTAACCCAAACTAACTAACTGTATTGACAACTATGTCCTATTTGGTAAACTTACATTTATACAATACCTACTACTACTTATCACCATAAGTACATTTTGATTATGTGGTCGGAACCTTTGGGAATCATAAAACAAAACGTGTGATCTCTCTCTCTCTCTCTCTCTCTATATATATATATATATATATATATATATATATATATATATATGAGCTACTGTTGGATTTGGTGTCTAAGCCCATAACTATAACTGGGATGTACTTGGCCCGATTGTAGCATGGTCCTTTTGGGGTGCCTTCACAAGTGCAATTTGATAGGATGGACTTTTAAGAATAAGGTTATTTATGATTTATTAATATATTACAGGTATAATATATTAATATGAAATCATATTATTTAATTAGTATTGATTAAGAATTAATTTTGAATTCATTTTTTGATCAAAAGTGACTAATTAAATATATAGGGATTGATTGTGTAAATCAATGATTCTTATAGTATGGGCTAATGATCCATGGTTATTTAGGATGGGCCAAACCAATGTGATAGTCCATGGAGTTTTTAACACATTGAGGCTAAGTAATATGAAAGGTCATTAGGTTTTGCAAAGATGTAACCCTAGCACTATAAATAAACCTCCCTAGAGCCAAACATGGTTACACAAATACGCACCATTATTATAAGAAGTTTGATATTGATTTTGTGCTAATTAACTTATTCTCTCAAGCCTCCTCTTGCATATTGGTCTTTGTGAACCATTAGAGGCATCACACATAGGGTGCTCAAGCTTTCAAAGGTCAAGAACTACAAGTCCTTCTAAGAGGTAAGTCATCTAACTAGTTGTATTGTTCATTTGACAGTCTGTATGCTAGTTAGGATGTATGCTTTGGAAACTTGAAAATATGCATGTGTAATTAGAGAAAACATAGATCCAAAGCATTTAGGGTTGCATGTGCACCATAGGAGTGTTATAGTGCTCAAAACCTAACAGTGGTACCAGAGCCTATGATTATTTTCTATTATATTTGATGCTTGTTAGTTTTCCAAGTTGAAAAAAATCAAATTTTTGGCCTCTGACTGATGAACTCCCCAATCCACTGGCTGACTCGACGAGTCCACTCAGTAACAAGGGCAACTCAACGAGTCAGTTCATGCACTCGTCGAGTCTTTTGCTTTGGTTGCAGAATTTCAAGTTTTCTTGGCCTAGATTGGATTGTAATCACTACTAAAAACGGTTTTACATCATTAATTTTTTTTTATGATATGGTAGTGATTATGCACATCCAATCACAAGATAATTGTCAAAGTTTTAAGATAATTGTTGATTTATATGATAAACAAAGTTGCTTGCAAATTGGTGACTTGATATTATCTTGTTTATGAGTCTAGCTAGATTAATCTACAATCATATGATATATATATATATATATATATATATATATATATATATATATATATATGAGCTACTGTTGGATTTGGTGTCTAAGCCCATAACTATAACTGGGATGTACTTGGCCCGATTGTAGCATGGTCCTTTTGGGGTGCCTTCACGAGTGCAATTTGATAGGATGGACTTTTAAGAATAAGGTTATTTATGATTTATTAATATATTACAGGTATAATATATTAATATGAAATCATATTATTTAATTAGTATTGATTAAGAATTAATTTTGAATTCATTTTTTGATCAAAAGAGACTAATTAAATATATAGGGATTGATTGTGTAAATCAATGATTCTTATAGTATGGGCTAATGATCCATGGTTATTTAGGATGGGCCAAACCAATGTGATAGTCCATGGAGTTTTTAACACATTGAGGCTAAGTAATATGAAAGGTCATTAGGTTTTGCAAAGATGTAACCCTAGCACTATAAATAAACCTCCCTAGAGCCAAACATGGTTACACAAATACGCACCATTATTATAAGAAGTTTGATATTGATTTTGTGCTAATTAACTTATTCTCTCAAGCCTCCTCTTGCATATTGGTCTTTGTGAACCATTAGAGGCATCACACATAGGGTGCTCAAGCTTTCAAAGGTCAAGAACTACAAGTCCTTCTAAGAGGTAAGTCATCTAACTAGTTGTATTGTTCATTTGACAGTCTGTATGCTAGTTAGGATGTATGCTTTGGAAACTTGAAAATATGCATGTGTAATTAGAGAAAACATAGATCCAAAGCATTTAGGGTGCATGTGCACCATAGGAGTGTTATAGTGCTCAAAACCTAACAGTGGTACCAGAGCCTATGATTATTTTCTATTATATTTGATGCTTGTTAGTTTTCCAAGTTGAAAAAAATCAAATTTTTGGCCTCTGACTGATGAACTCCCCAATCCACTGGCTGACTCGACGAGTCCACTCAGTAACAAGGGCAACTCAACGAGTCAGTTCATGCACTCGTCGAGTCTTTTGCTTTGGTTGCAGAATTTCAAGTTTTCTTGGCCTAGATTGGATTGTAATCACTACTAAAAACGGTTTTACATCATTAATTTTTTTTTTATGATATGGTAGTGATTATGCACATCCAATCACAAGATAATTGTCAAAGTTTTAAGATAATTGTTGATTTATATGATAAACAAAGTTGCTTGCAAATTGGTGACTTGATATTATCTTGTTTATGAGTCTAGCTAGATTAATCTACAATCATATGATAATTTTAGTTGTTGAAAATTGATCTAAATGATTTTTAATGACCTCCATAACTTGTCCTCAAGTTATGGAAAGTGAAAAGTCTCATACATTAAAGTTACATTAAACTCACATATTATTAAAATGAAAGGACAAGTTCAAATATTAAGATAATACATTAATTATTTTTATTATTTGATATTAATTGCCTTGTTATATGAGTTAGATTAGATCAATAGAATCTTATAACATAATTTTCCTTGTTAGAATTGAACTAAATGTTATTTAATGAGTTCCATAACTTGTCCTCAAGTTATGGAACATGAAAAGTGTTATCATAAATGTTTCAATGAACTCCATAATTTGTGTTTAAGTTATGGAAAATCAAGTTTCTTTTCATAAAAGCAACATTAAACTCATAAGTTATAGAATTGAATAGTTTTGACATGTTTCAAAACTTGCCCTCAAGTTTTGGAATTTGTAAAGCTCACTAATGAAACTTTGATTCCAAACCCTAGTGTTTTAAAAGTTAAAATTCAGCCTTTATACTATTATTATATTAAAAGTTTATATATATATATATATATATATATATATATATATATATATGTGTGTGTGTGTGTGTGTGTGTGTATGTGTATATATATATATATATATATATATATATATATATATATATATATATGTAAGTATATGACTAGTCAATCTTACCGTTAGTAGTCCTTATTCACGAAGGCGGTCTATAAGGGGGTCTAAGGTTACTGCCTATAAAATGGTGGTTTAATGGGTGTCCACTCTCACCCACCGCTTCCTTGACTGGTGGAGGGTCTTTAGCCGAACGGGTAGGATAGGACATTAATTCTCCTTCATTAAAAGTGTAATGATAAATATAAAGTAACTAAACTTTTATTAAATTGTCAATCTTAGTTACTTTAGGAAAATGTGAAAATGGTGCTAATCCATGAAATTACAATTTGCACCTTGCTAAGTCGTTATTAGAGCGTGTGTGGTTAACCGGCACATTAATCTGGGACTGACCATGTGTGGCAAAGGGTAGCTTGATGTTAATCATGGATCAATGGAGCGTGTATGGTTAACCGGCATATTGATTAGGTGATTTGTAACATTAGGTGTACCAAGCTAATTTGCATGGTTATTCACACCTTGTTTGTGATCCTCGGCATCCCAGTCACAAACTTGAAGGGCACAATCGAGATATAAACATGTCATTGAAAAGTTCAATGAATCTCAAAGGATCTAGGAATTTCAATCCAATTAAAACTTAATAATTTATTTCGTTTTTCATGGTGGAAATTAGTAAATCGTCATTTACCTACTTCAAATATTTTACAATTGGATTACGACATCCCTCTTCGCAATTGTAAAATATTGTGTTGGGTTGTGGCCTTAATATTTTGTTTTGGGTGTTATATTAAGGACTTAAATCAACTAACTTGAATTTCTCCATTTATAGATGTCTAGTTCAGACAACTATGGTCTTCACGAATCTGTTGGAAAAGGCTTTCCAAATGAAGATGATATTCCACAATATCATACTTCACTTCCTCCACCTCCTCCAATTATTCTCCATGACCCACAAGTTCAAAGACTTGAAAAGTTCAAGGACACTCAATCCCTATTGGCTAGCAATCATGAAGATGGAAGATCTGTGTGTGCACATGTCTTGGAGATGAAGTTACACATTGACAGACTGGGAATGTTAGGATTCGATGTCTCAAGGAAGTTGCCTATTGACTTGGTGATTCAGTCACTTCCCGAGTCGTATAGTCAGTTTGTTAAAGACTACTATATGACAGACTGCAACATGACCCTTATTGATCTTACATATTTGCTTATTGCTGCTGAGTCTACAATGATTTGGTGCACTAGTAAAGCAAATTTGATTAGAAGATCTGTCACACCCCACAACCGGAATGGCAGAAACGTTCTGGGGTGGAGGACGTCATGTCAAGTATCACAACATATGCAGTATAGTAATCAAAGTACAACAACCATTGCATTAATATTAATAATTTTACATAGGTTACATTTAATAACAACATCGAAGTAAATACAGAGAATAACATAAAGTGCAGCTCGGTACAAGGCTGTCTTCACAAAAGCTCCTGGAGTGTACCTGTCTACTGACGACCTGAGAATACAAGTTATTTTGAAAGCGGGTATCACCATTTGAATGCTGGTGAGTTCATAAGTATTTAATCACATTGGTTATAAATACATGTTTTACTTCAAAATAATCTCACTAGGTGATGGTGACTTGAGTTTACAGAGTATTAGAATCCTTTCCATAAAATCCTATATTTTCTAATAAAAGTAGTCTTCTACCAAGACCCAATTGTTTTATGTTTAAACCAAGGAGTATCTCTACTAAAAGCAGTCTTCTACCAAGACCCGATCGTTTTATGTTCGAGGAGTAATTTCCCACAAAAGTACTATTATTATCAAAATATAGTTTATACTTTAAAGAATATGTGAGAAGATCACAAGCAAAAGTAATAGGGAAAATAATATTTTACCTCAGCAGTAACACTGCTGGCTAAAAGTGAATAAAACATAGACTCCAGGAAGTATTAAGTGAAAAATACGCCTTCGAAGAGTCTAAAGAATGAAATGTAGACTCCAGGAAGTATTAAGTGAACAATATGTCTCGGAGAGTCTAAAAGAGTGAAATATAGACTCCAGGCGGTATTAAATGAACAATACGCCTCGGAGAGTCTAAAATGGCCTTTAGTGTTACGTAGATTAGTTTAACGGTTTAAAATGTGGCCTAGTATATAACTAGGAAGATATATCATGATGGTTTCATATATAGAAAATACCATGATAATACTTCTTACTTTAAAGCCATGAATTATAAGGTAAATGTAAAGATACTCATAACCATACTGATTGACAATCGAATACTTGATGACCTGCTGGCGTCGGAATGAATGTGACATTTGTTACCCCTTGGCTTGGTCGGTCGGGACTGTAGCTATCAGTCAGGATGTGGGAGTGTCTGTCCCGTATAGATCTATACACACAATGCCCGCTCTCCTTCAGGAGACTTTGGTTACTAACTTGACAACGGTGGAATCCGCGTCAGGATGATGTATCTCGTGTTTTGATTTCTACAAACCTTTCCTTTTACTAAAAAATATATGTTTTAGAATATAGATATAACTAAGTTCTCCTTCATGAATGTTATGGTTGGTTTCTAAACTATACCTATTATCGTTTACTTGAGAGGTTATCTAGATGCCTTTGCTACCCAAAGGTGATGAATTGCTTGATGGAACTTTTATGACTATATATGTATACATTATATATAACTAATATTTAAACGACCTTCGGAAGGATAACCGTTTCTCTAAAGACACATCCAAACAAAGAAAAGGAATTAAAGCGACTTAGCCTTCCTAAGTCCTTTAAACATTACTTATATAGCATGCATTTGACAATATAAAAGTATAAAAAGAAGTTTTTGGTAAAACCTGTGGAAAATCTATGAATAATAAGTTATGACTTGATGTCAGTTTATAAAAATAAGATTTGAAAACCTTGAGCTGGATAAAAACAGTTTAACATGCATAAATCTATTTGCTAGCCAGTTATTAATCACATGATTGATCTAATTACTTACTAGTTCAACTTGTATCCCCCCATAAAAGCATTTAAAATCATTTAAATTGTTGATTAAGGGGGTATGAACTCACCTGACGTGGGTAACTCGAAAGAAAGATTGATATAGGATCGCTGGGTGTCAAATGAAGTCGTGAGCACAACCGGATCCTAGTTTAACATGTAATAACGCATATATGAATATATTTAGGGTATATAACCACTAATAGACACATGGATACACTTTAGGGACATGAGAAAACTTAGAAATGAGTGTTACAAACACCCATTGAAGTCCCTAAATGAGTGTGGGCATTAGATTTGAGTGTTTGGCAACCAAACTCAACCTTTGTGAGTGTGCGGCCAGGTGTGCGGCCGTACACTCACACCTAAACATGCCCAAATCGATTTTCCACGACTTGGGGATGATCCTAAGGAGGTGTTTTGGGTTGTTGCTATGCTTAAAGGAGTGTTTAGGTCCATTTTAGGGCCAAAGAGGTGTGCGCGGTCACGCACGATGTGTGTGCGGCCGTACACCTCAAAGGGTGAGGAACACGAAGAACACTATGAGTTTTAGGCTTAGATTCAGGTGTATTACCAATATAACAAGCTGAATGGAGGAGTGCTTCACGTTTTTGAGGCACTTAGAGTGTTCTTGGATGAAGATTCTAGAAAGAGAAAGTTCTAGCTTTGAAGGAGTGGGAGAAAGGGGGTGTAAGGTTGGCTAAGGGTTCGATATATAGGGTCGAGTGTGAGGCTGGAGGGTGTGTGTGGCTGGGTGTACGGCTAGCTGGCCGCACACGCAGGTGTGCGGCCACACGCACCTTCTTTGGTGTGTTTGGCCGGATTTTATGATGCTACACACTTTCAAACCCTTTTTAAGACTCATATCTAGGTTATACTAAGCCTAGATCACTCATATAGACCCACATTTTCGTTAAAAGATAGCAAAACGAAGGATGACACTCGGCTAAGTTGAATAGTTGGACTTTACAAGACAAGGATTTTCGGGTTGTCACATTATCCCCCCATTAGAGGGAATTTCGTCCCGAAATTTAGAATCTTAACGAATACTTAGGGATAGGTGCGAAGGATGTGGATACTTCATGCTCTATCCGATCTGCCCATTCCGTTGGTAAATCAGATCTATATTGAGTCCTAACGAACATTCACTATGAGGTATGGATTTTTCCTCTGGCCTCTAGGCTACACAGGATAAGGTTTCATCAGTTTCCTTCACTGAGACATATTTCGCCTGTTTCCCTTAGCGAGCATGACTCTGGTATTTATGGATCTAGTCGAGAACATGATGAGAGATTTTTCGGGTACTACTGGTTCATCCGCTGAGACGTGGACAGGTTAGGGTGGAATTTATGGAATCCCTAAAGCAGTTGGGGTCTGACGGATATTGGGCCAATTCTTATCAAGAATCTCTGGTGGTCCTAAGCTTTTGGGAAGACAGGATGTTTCAGTACCTAGAACATAATGTACTTCCATGGTTAGATCATCACTTGACGTGATTGCCATTTCCAGTTCCAAAAGTTCTCTCTTACTGGAGTGTAGTCCCCGGGTTGGTCCTTAGAAGGCTCAGGTTGTCCTCGGATTCGCATTCCCTACTGGTTTTCTTTCAGAGGTTCTCTGGATCATTGGGGTATCTATCTCGACCTAGTGCAAAATGGACCTGCACTTCTGACTCTCGAGGTGTTTCTAACGGAAACTCTCAAGGTCGGTGAGATAGGATTTTACCAGACGATGTTTAGAAAGTTTAAATTTTCATTATCATCTAATAGATGCTTTCACAACATGATCCCTAATCGGGAAGAATCATGCTCTTACTCGCTTCGCTGTTTCATGGATAGTAGTCTCCGATCAGGGCTAACTTAGCCCTTAGAGATTTTCTAAAGTGTTGGACTACTTCAGGAGGTGGTTCTACTATCTCTTTAGAGATAGTATTCCTTGGAACACCTAGTAGCCCAATAAATCTCTAAGACATGCCCCATTCTCAATTGATTTGGCTCCCTCCAGTTTGTAGGAAGCGCGTGTTCTTGTACAACCCATCGGTGTCGAGTCTATAATCTCTTTATGATATGGGTTATAAGGCTTAAAGCAACATACCATTTTACTTTATTCAAGTATTCTTGGTTGTGGAGGTGGTAATGTGGTTCTTCGCATTCTAGTATTAACTTTGGAGGATGCAGTCTATCGTCTATAGGGCAACGGTGACTTCTCTCGCGTGAGGAGGTGGTGTGTCCTAGGCACTACTCGTCTGTAACTGGATGAACGAAGTGCCTGAGTAGTGCGAGTATCCCTTGCAACTACTCTTCTAGTGTTACTGAGTCTTCTCTATCTAGTTTAATGAAGATCGATAGGACCATGTGCTGAGCAGGGCACACAAGTTCTCAGCGTCTCGGGTTTCGCCCATGGTATCACTATCGCGGATACTTGGACCGATAGAATTGACGCGGAACTCTAGGGGGTCCTGATGTTTTTGAATAATGTCCTTTTCATGAATGGATTTCTCACGAGGCCCCTCTATAATCGCCTAGTATACACCAGTCATGCATAATTAAGATTACAAGGACTATAGACTGAGCGACCCCGCCCTAAATCCATAACCAAACGAGGAACAGGAGATAAGGCAGCATCACTCACTCGAGGTCTATCAATCTTAATTATAAATGGCCTTAACATATATACCAAGCGATCATAGCTTTACCTGATGGGTTTTTGAGTTTTTCAATCGTGTCGCGACTTTCGCGTTAGCGAGGGAGTAATTACAGTTAGAATTGATTTATTAAAGTTCTCGGTTAGCTACTTAGGATTGAGAGACGTACCAAAATTCTACCGGGTTCTTTGATGTTCCTCTAGGGATTAGGGTTAAATTCCTCCTGCGTCTTTGTCACTTCTTTTAGTTGGGAAGTCCCTCTTGTAATGTCCAATTCACCACATAGGTGGTTGATGTAATGAACTCAACCGGGGTCCTGCAGTTGCGTGGTATGCCCCTTCATGTTGCACCTAACGCAAAAGAGTTCCCGATAGATACCAAGATGATGGTAGCTACACTTGCTGCAACGGGGAAGGTTTCCTAGGTATGGTCTTTTTGGTGTCGGGACAGAAAGGTTGATAGGGGTATTGACTACCTCAGCTCGTTTCCCTTTGGAAGGTCCTTGAGTCGAGGTACTTCCCTCCTCGTTCTTAAACTTTCTTTTCAGTGGATTTGGTTGGGGTTCCTGGGTGGCTTTACACAATGGTGCTGGATGCTGCTGTCCATTGTCTTGATCGGGATTCCCGATAGGGCTCTTGCTAACATTGGTGTTGTTAGCATTTATGTGAGCCATGATAGCTATTACGGCTGCTGAAACTGCAGCTTGAAACATAGCTTCATCAATTTGAAGGATCGGTGTCTTACCAGCGGGTTGGTTACGTTTCTTTGGAGGCATGGTTTTTCCTACACGAAAAGGAACACAAGCTGATGAGAGGCAATAGTTAACCCTAGACGTAACTTTCTTTACTATGATAGGCATAAATTACTCCACGCCTTTATTGATGGTTATCTGAGCGTCGACCTACATCCCTATGATGTAGTCTGGGTAACCGGGTAGGAGTAAGTGTATCGGAAAGCCATAAAATGGGGGTCGTTCATACTAAGTTATCATTATACTGGAGAGGTTCACTCTCAAGTTTTGAAAAGACTTGAGAGAAGTTCGGAACGAAGATCATAGGAGAATAGGCTCCTGAAAACTTATGGCTAAACACTCTCAATCGAGGTTTTCAGGTCCAATCTATTCGTATTAATTGCGACGGGAAAGACGGTTTGCCTAGCACATAGTGTGAGTAGTGAAATCACTAACTCACTAAATTGTATTATTTTATGGATTTATTAGCATGACGATAAGGAGGAAAAGACACTTCTCGGGTTCCATGCATTGGCTCCCTCTGTCCACCTCTTATCCCTGACTGGAACAGGCGTTGGCTTTCTTCAGGTACTTATCTAGGGTTCTCTTCTCTTGTAGACATATTGAATTTCTACTCCGCCTTACCTCTGATTCCGATTCTGACTATGAGTGTCATCAATTCATAATGGATGACTAGAATCTCGGAAGTTCAGGCGAATTTCCCACCGATGTCCCTAAAAGGTTTAGGCACATGGTGGATTTCAACAGTCTCGTCCCTGTTCATTTATTTCCTAATTGGAAACCTTCTCAATGAACCTCTTCTGGTTCTGTATCGACTCTTCTGTCGATTATTGAAGTGGATAAGGTTTTCTAAAAGGGTTCGCGTGAGAATGGAAATGTCTAAAGAATCCTAAGAGATTATTAAAACATTTCACTGGGTGACCCATATCGAGTCTTGCTACAATTTCATAGTGTACGAAAATCATATGTAACTTACATCTGATAGGCCTTCGAATATGTGATACTACTCTATATCCACATCCAAACAGGGAAAAGGAAGTAGAGCGAAACCACATATTCTCAGACTATGAGATCCTCACTATATATAAGTTTGGGAGTATACACTTTGTCATCATAGGTATATCAATAAGGATCTTTTTAGTTTTTCACACAAGGTTATTTATGGTTCCTAAAATACTCCTATAGTATTTTAATTATATATTTCATTCTTAACTTCTGAACATGCCTCTGGGTTTATCGTGAGTCTTTTAGTATCATAAAATACTCCTGTAGTATTTTAAACTTTATGTTTGGCTCTGGCATTCCTATTTGGTAAGTTTCAGATTTGTTGCAACATCACCATCACTCCCAAGCACACGTTAGTCACATCTCGAATAAATGTAGTTGATCAGGTTATATTTATTCCAGCTTACGATTACATAGCTGCCCAGGTTTGACGGTAATGGTCAACATCCAAAGACTTTTATTCTTGTTCTTCTTGTGATACTTTATTCTGGTTTTTATATTCTGGATGTTCTTATACTTTTGTAAAATATGATTATATTTTTGTGACAACCCGAAATTTCCATTCTAAATAAACCATATCAAGACAATAGAGCTTGGAATAGTTTCAGTGAAATTCCAGACTTCGAGTATAAGTTTGGCAGTTTTTCAGGATTTACACTTAAGGAGATATCAGAAGAGTGATTGCACTAGGGTTTTTTTGTGCAACACTGTTATTCCAACACTCTGTAATATTAGAAATCATTTCAGGAATAAAAATATTTTCTGCCAAAAATATCTCAGGACTATAAATAGAATTCTGAACCAAATTCATTCATTATTCGCATTTCCAACTAGAGAAAAGCCATTTTCTCTCTCTCGGATCTTCGGGTTTTTATCCCAAATCGTGAGTACCCCTCTCTAGTAGTATTATATAGCTTTAAATATGTTCATAACATAGATTACATAGCTAAATCATTAGATTTAGGAGTTTACTCCCCAAGGTGTTCTTGGGCGGTAAACTCCCGAAACCGAGCCTAGACTGTCCCCCGTGATATACTACTGCCTTGGACTTGTATAGGAGTGTATTAGGGACATGAAATCAAGCAATAATCACCCAAGTTTGGGAGTTCACAGCCCAAGAGTATCTTAGGCCGTAAACTCCGAAATCATGCACAAAAGGGTGCTTTTAAGGCACCTAAAGCATTGGACATTTACTAGGAATTGTTCCCACTTAAATCAAGGACCAAAACACATCAAAATCACCTTTCCAAGGGAGTTTACGGCCAAGACATGGTTCTTGGGCCGTAAACATGAAATAAGGTCACCTAAGTGTGCCTAAGGCCTTCATATGCTTGGAATAAAAGTCTAGAACCTATACCACATGTGCAAGAGACTTGAAAGCATCAAAAACACCCATACTTAAGAGTTTACGGCTGCAAACTCTAAGGGAAATGGCCTTAGGGCCGTAAACTCCTAAATGGGGTGTTTCTATGCCTTAAACCCTTCCAAGAATTTAACCACCAAGTTGGAATAATTCTAGGGATTATTTAACACCTTAAAACAACCAAAGACATTGAGTCTTGGAGTTTACGGCCGTAAACTCAAGAGTTTACAACCGTAAACTCCATGTGTGATGGTATATGAGGAGTAAACTCATATATGGGATCCTTTGGAAACCTAAACACAAGTGCCTTGTCCCACAATAGCTTAGATGCAATCCTTAGGGCTTAAAACACTTATATAAAGTGTTTATTATGTCTAGGATGTCTTAACATTATCAATTAGTAACTTGAGACTAATAGAGTGCATATATGTGTGATTATATGTTCATTAGGATCGTAGTGTGTATACAAGTCCTCACTTATCGCCTAACAATCCTACACCATCCAGTTCATCTAAACTACCAACTAAATGTGAGTTCATACCCCTTAATCAATGTTTTAAATGATTTTAAATGCTTTAATGGGGGGGGGGGGAATACAAGTAGAAAACTGTATGTTATTAAATCAATATTATGTATTTTATAATTGTGTTTTCACTCAGTAGATTTCACATATTTCAAAAGGTGACACATAAAATGGTTTTCTATCTTAAAATACCTTGATAACAAAAGTATTAGTTTTGAAATGTGTATTAAAATGACATCAAGTCACTCTTAATTATTGTTCAAAACTCCTAGATATCTTGCAAAACCATTACTTTTACCTTCTTGAGCAAAACTACACTTATACGCATATGTTCTTATATATGTATTGATGTTATAGTTTTCATCCTTCATTCAGTTTCCCACACCCTGGTGTATCGAGGGTGCATAAATATACTTGAACAACCAATTACTTTCCAGTTAATTATCATGCGGATAGTTAGAAGAAACAAAACATTATTCCTATTACAAGGAATCACACAAGAGTCAGTTCATTCATGAGTCCATACCAATACCTTACATGATACACGAGTACAATTACCTAGGATTACATGATACATGAGTACGTTTACATAGCTACATTTATCTAAATACGCTTACATGAATACCATACATGAGTACTGTTACTTAGATACATTATCCTGTATTCACTTACCTGGATACTTGTACCTAGAGTTATTAGGAAGATTTATTCGTACCTTCTGTGTAAATTTTCCTGCCTATCCCTGTTTGATAGGATGTCTAGACGGGACTAACCATTCCGGAACCCAGCTGTTAGTAACACTGGGTGATGAACATCTACCGATGTCTAAGGTTATCACTTATATTAGGAAGATTTATTCGTACCTTCTGTGTAAATTTTCCTGCCTATCCCTGTTCGATGGGATGTCTAGACGGGACTAACCATTCCAGAAACCAGCTGTTAGCAACACTGGGTGATGAACATCTATGGATGTCTAAGGTTGTTACTTATATTAGTAGTCAGTAACGGGACTAACAATCCCTCCATCCTGCTGTTGCAACAGTGGATGAGATGAAAATCTTCGGATGATCATTAGGTTAAATCTTGTATTAGGAGTCGGCCACGGGACTAACCCTTCCTCCAACCTGCTGCTGCTACAGAGGACAATTGGACAATCTTCGGACATTAGGTTATACATGTCGCTTATTGTGATGGCGTGTTAGTCTTGGTAACCAGGGATAACACTTACGTGGTTATATTTTTCCTATTTACTTTATTTTGTGATATGTTCACATAAACGATGAGTTAGACTAAGCACTTTTAGTACTAGTCAATAGATAGAAAAAGCTATCATTTTACTTATAGAACATTCAGGTCTTGGTAGAAGACTACATCTCAAACTAATAGAAAATAAGGGATTTTCTAGGGCTTTTCATACTTACATCAACACTTTCATTTAAAGGTTACATGACTTTGAAAACAGCTTTTAGTAAGCAAGACAATGACACTTAAATACTTATGAATTCACCAGCTTTAAAGCTGACACTCTCTTTCAAAATAACTTGTATTCTCAGGTCATCAGTAGACAGGTACAGTGGCCAGGTTTTGAGAAGACGGAGGAGACAAGTCTCGTCTTTTATTTTGATTGTATATTTTTGGTGTCTTATTACAATGAAAGAACACACATGTATTAAAACTTTACTTATAATGCAATGGATGATGTTGTTGCTTGTTTACTATTATACGCTGTTGTGATACTGTACATGACGTCCTCCACCCCTGAACGTTTCCATCGTTCGTGGTTTTGGGGTGTGACAGATTGGTATCAGAGCAGTGTTTATAGTGAATTAAGTATATCAAACCATAAATGATATACTAACTATAAACACATTGGGATTAAAACACTCTGTCTAAGAGTTTATACCTTTAAATAATAAAATATTTAACAAAGTATACGTGCCTGCATTCATACTAAAATCAGTGTCACATGACAAGAACAAAGGTATTATGATTGTTGAATATCACAGGTAAGCTCGGGGATGTATGGTCAGTCTTGGGAGTGGCATAGCCTGATCAACTATGATGTTCCAAAGAGTGATTAGCACATGCCCAAGAATGGTTGTGATAGGGAAACAAATCTAAAAACTTACCAACATTACCACAATGAGAATATTATAACAAAACCTAAGTCTAAAATACCATAGGGTGTTTTGTGTTATTATAATTACTATATACTTGAGAACTAAAATGGAATATTCATTCCTAAGATTGATAATTGCTAAGTGGATACGCTAAAGTTATATGTAACTAGGATGTTATAGACTTAGAATCGGTGAAATTTTTGCTTTACCCCTATTCCTTGTGAATTTGGAGTTGAGGTCACTTATCCAAAGGCCTATCCTGTGTTGATTACATATAACTGGTATGCACTTTACAAATAGCGATAGAACTAATGAAGATTTCCAAAATAATTATCTAGATAGTTCGTCTAATAATTATTTTCTTACCCCAAATTCTCGCGTAGATAACATGGCTGGATTCCATCCCCACGACAACCTGTTCCTTTCGAATGCGGTTATTGCTGGATGGTTTAGAGAAAAACCAGATAATGATCATCCAATCCCTCTGAATGATCACCATGCTAAAGACCTTTCAGACGACGCCATCTCCGAACCCAAGGTTGAGGACCTACCCCAGGTAGCTCCCTTTCCAATTCCTAACCCTCTTCCGGCTTTTCATGGCCCGACGCCTGAGTAGGTGGAATGTTTGGAAACATGGAGCCAAGGACAAGATCAGCCCATGCGATTTAATTGTGACCGAAGTTTCTATGACGTGAGCAATGGGGGCTCAGCAGACAGAATCATGCCAATTCTGATCCGAAGAGTTGCCCGAAACGAAATTCAGGGCAAGACAGCTCTACAACGTATCACAGAAGTCGATACAAATGGAGGAATGCATATGCTTCGCACCAGTCGCCTTGAACATGCTCGTGAAAGGTCTGAAAGAGACCATGAAACCCTGATGCAAGCACTGGCTGAATCACGAGCCAAAGTCATGGAACTTCAAGTACGCCAGAGAGTATACGAAAGACACCTACTTGATGTGGAACGCCAACTAGGTGAACTGAGAGTTCACCAGAGGGATGACCATCGCCAGTAATAGATGCTTTACTTTATATTCCTTGTTAGAAAGGAATCGTGTTCCTGTCTATGCCCGATGTGGCATTTTCTATGAAACTATCTTGTACTGTAAGTACTTTAGTTAGGTCTTTATACTGTCAGGAACTATCTTCTCTGGTTATGATGTAAGACCTTTTTACAAGGTCATTTTCCCAAACTTGTACGTCATGAATATCAATGATATTGACAGTCGGCTAACTTCTGTGTCATTCTTTATTCGAATACTCTTATCATACTTTCTTTAGAGTCTATTTGAAACATGCTCTAGTCAAGTCATTAGACTATAGCAATTTAACTCCGACGACATCTCCAAGTCTCTGGTAATGGTTGGATCATGTTATTCACCAACCAACAATACCTCGGCTCGAACAACAAACATCTTGAGAGCGTTTTAAGAACTTACTTCCGATCTTTACTAGGACTGCATCATAGGGATGTAGGTCGAACTTTCCTGAACATACTTCCATTCCATACTAGGACTGCATCATAGGGATGTAGGTAGAACTTTAGAGAACATACTCCTATTCTTTTCATGAGCGATCGAACTACGTCTAGGTTCAACAATTCTCGCTCACAAATTCATTTTCTTTCGGTGTAACAGAATCATGTCACCCAAGAAAAACGATCAGCCCATCAACCCAACACCAACTCTTCAGATTGATGCAGCTACCTTTCAAGCTGCAGTCTCGGCTGCCGTGTCAGCCATTCTGAACCATCTGAACGCTAACAACGCTAGTGTTAGCGGGATTATTAAGAACCATTCCAATCCAAGTAACAATCAAGCACCGCAACGAGCAACAAACTACCACGATACCCTGAGTGCCGAGACCAAGAGTAACAGCCGGAAGTTTTGGGCCAAAAAGAAGAACAAATCGCTTCGAGGGGCGAATAAGAACACAGCTACAACATTTGCACCTCCTACTACCATTCCTTCTGGTGTCCCAATTGTCCCTACACCAGCCAAACAATATGCTGGAAACCTACCGAAATGCTATGAGTGTAGCTTTCATCATCTGGGTAGTTGCCGACCGTTACACTGTTATAAGTGCAACAGGAATGGACATACTGCTAGTTACTGCAGGATCCAGATTCAACACATTTCTTCAACCACCAATGTCCAAACCTCTCAGATATGCCATCTATGTGGCGTCATGGGACACTTCAAGAGGGACTGTCCATCGGAGAAGGACAACGGAAAATCCGGATGAGTTTGACCTCAGAATGCAAAGAGGCGGTTAAGGACCCTAATATAGTATAGGTTCCCTCCAAATCGTCAGTATTTAGTATGTTCAAAAACATGTTTAAAACTAGTGCAACCAGAGTCTTATCTTTTGCGAGATTTCGTCCGTTAAGGGACTCTCGTGCTGCGTATAGTTGTCGTTTGTAGTATACCTTGTTTCGCAGCAATAGTCTTGTAATAAGTCCTAAGTACAGTAACTTTGTTAATGGTTGCACTGTTGTGTTTTGTCTGTAACGCCTTATGTTCAAATATAATGTATTTAGTTTCCATATGTTTCCGACCTTATCATACGACTCGAGTAAATTTGATCCTCGAAATACCAGCTTCATAAGTACATCTCTTTCTCAGAAATCGTCTTTTAGCAAAGCCGTTATATCAGAACACCGAAGTCCTCATACAAGGAGTACCTTATAGTTCTTTTCCTTTCCGAAGGAATCCCCACAGTATTACTCGTGCAGTACGTCAAGTTCAATTCCAGGATTCATACGGTTGATCTATCACCGAGGAATGTATACACGAGAGTGATATATAATCAATGTTCTACAGGTTTAGAATTGATGATTCCACTTTAACTTCTTTTCCCTCGATGGGATGTGAGATTAAGGAAGAATCAGTTATTTGACTACCTTTTCAGTCTTAATTATATACGACTCATATACACGAAATTGTGATCATTGAATCACGTATGAATTGTAATATGAACTTCGGGATGGAGACTGTCCAGGAGTACGAGTAATTGCATTGGCATAGGAACAAACTTAGAACCCAGTATGACTCTTATAACTAGATCGCCTTACGGTCTAAACACCTACGGAAGATGAAAGAACAACCCAGACAACACAGCGAACTACTCAACAATAGAATTAGAAGACCAGGCTTCTCACCCTTGAGAGCTCCGGTCTTATTCTTACCAGAAGTCAACGGACTGCATTTTATGTACCTCAACGACCGAAGACGATGGAGTGCATTTTATGTACCTCGACGACCGGAGACTTCATTAAGATTTCCTTTAGAAATCGTTGTCTCTTCCTCGCATAGACGAATTGATTGGGAAAACACAGGGAAAGAATTTCTTCATAAATGGACCTGAGATCCGAATATCACCAGTTCGAGTGTTAGGGAAGGATGTCCTAAAGACTACCCTCCGAAACTCGATTCGGACACTTTGAGTCTGTAGCGATACCCCTCGGATAGGACCAATACGCCCATAGTATTCATGAGCTGAATAAGTAGAGTATGCCTTTCTTACTGGGATCAGTTCGTCATTTCTCCATATAATGACTACTTATGTACCCTCGTAGTAAGAAAGAACCCATAGAAACATTACCCTCGGAGAAACTTTCCGCAAAGTTCTCTAAACAAGAGTTTTGGAATTTAGAGTCAAATTTCCTGAGACACACTTTTAGTGTTGTGGAAATTCTTGAGTACTCTGTCAAATTATCCAAAACCTTTGGGAATTTGTCGGCACCATAGTCATTGACGGGAAAATTCGCCAAATTCTAGGTCTTACTGACCTACTATCATAGTCCATTCGGAACTCCCCGTAAACTTCAGGAACCCTTTCGACTTTGACCCAGCAAGGGATGGCCCTTGACTGGGAAGTAAGCGAGAGAAAGAACATTTGGAATTCCAAGTGAGAGACCAAATTCTTTAGGAAACCTCACTCTGGGAACGGCTTAATACCCTTCGTAAAGCGTGGAAAGCTAAAATCCAATATAGTTAGGACCTCCGAGATTCTTACCAGAATCGGTCCTGCATTTCACAAACTAGACCTACTCCGCGAACTCAGTAACGTACATTTTCGCCTTCGCGTCTCGAACTTGAAACAATATCCTTCCATTAGGACTTTCGTAATCCCTCTTGACGAGATCGAGATTTACAAGATCCTTGCCTTCGTATTAGGACCGTAGTGACCCTCGACCGAGTGGCCAAGCGGACGAAGCAACGCCGTCGCCTATTAGTGAAGGTTCGTTGGAATACCAACTAAGAACCCGATTTCACTTGGGAGCGCGAGAGCAAATCGATTAGGAAGTTTTCACCTAACGACTCGATCATTTATACCTACTTCCTTATCTTAACTCTAATTTCGGGACAAATATCCCTTTAACAGGGGGATGATGTGACAACCCGAAATTTCCATTCTAAACAAACCATATCAAGACAATAGAGCTTAGAACAGTTTCAGTGAAATTCTAGACTTCGGGTATAAGTTTGGCAGTTTTTCAGGATTTACACTTAAGGAGATATCAGGAGGGTGGTTGCACTAGGGTTTTTTTGTGCAACACTGTTATTCCAACACTCTGTAATATTAGAAATCATTTCAGGAATAAAAATATTTTCTGCCAAAAATATCTCAGGACTATAAATAGAATTCTGAACCAAATTCATTCATTATTCGCATTTCCAACTAGAGAAAAGCCATTTTCTCTCTATCGGATCTTCAGGTTTTTATCCCAAATCGTGAGTACCCCTCTCTAGTAGTATTATATAGCTTTAAATGTGTTCATAACATAGATTACATAGCTAAATCATTAGATTTAGGAGTTTACTCCCCAAGGTGTTCTTGGGCGGTAAACTCCCGAAACCGAGCCTAGACTGTCCCCTGTGATATACTACTGCCTTGGACTTGTATAGGAGTGTATTAGGGACATGAAATCAAGCAAGAATCACCCAAGTTTGGGAGTTCACGGCCCAAGAGTATCTTAGGCCGTAAACTCCAAAATCATGCACAAAAGGGTGCTTTTAAGGCACCTAAAGCATTGGACATTTACTAGGAATTGTTCCCACTTAAATCAAGGACCAAAACACATCAAAATCATCTTTCCAAGGGAGTTTACAGCCAGGACATGGTTCTTGGGCCGTAAACCTAAAAGAAGGGCACCAAAGTGTGCCTAAGGCCTTCATATGCTTGGAATAAAAGTCTAGAACCTATACCACATGTGCAAGAGAATTGAAAGCATCAAAAACACCCATACTTAAGAGTTTACGGCCGCAAACTCTAAGGGAAATGGCCTTAGGGCCGTAAACTCCTAAATGGAGTGTTTCTATGCCTTAAACCCTTCCAAAATTTAACCACCAAGTTGGAATAATTCTATGGATTATTTAACACCTTAAAACAACCAAAGACATTGAGTCTTGGAGTTTACGGCCATAAACTCAAGTGTTTACAACCGTAAACTCCATGTGTGATGGTATATGAGGAGTAAACTCATATATGGGGTCCTTTGGAACCCTAAACACAAGTGCCTTGTCCCACAATAGCTTAGATGCAATCCTTAGGGCTTAAAACACTTATATAAAGTGTTTATTATGTCTAGGATGTCTTAACATTATAAATTAGTAACTTGAGACTAAATAGAGTGCATATATGTGTGATTATATGTTCATTAGGATCGTAGTGTGTATACAAGTCCTCACTTATCGCCTAACAATCCTACACCATCCAGTTCATCTAAACTACCAACTAAATGTGAGTTCATACCCCTTAATCAATGTTTTAAATGATTTTAAATGCTTTAATGGGGGGGGGGGGAATACAACTAGAAAACAGTATGTTATTAAATCAATATTATGTATTTTATAACTGTGTTTTCATTATGTATTTTATAACTGTGTTTTCACTCAGTAGATTTCACATATTTTTAAAACCCCTAGATATCTTGCAAAACCATTATTTTTACCTTCTTGAGCAAAACTACACTTATACGCATATGTTCTTATATATGTATTGATGTTATAGTTTTCATCCTTCGTTCAGTTTCCCACACCCTGGTGTATCGAGGGTGCATAAATATACTTGAACAACCAATTACTTTCCAGTTAATTATCATAGGGATAGTTAGAAGAAACAAAACATTATTCCTATTACAAGGAATCACACAAGAGTCAGTTCATTCATGAGTCCATACCAATACCTTACATGATACACGAGTACAATTACCTAGGATTACATGATACATGAGTACGTTTACATAGCTACATTTATCTGAATACGCTTACATGAATACCATACACGAGTACTGTTACTTAGATACATTATCATGTATTCACTTACCTGGATACTTGTACCTAGAGTTATTAGGAAGATTTATTCGTACCTTCTGTGTAAATTTTCCTGCCTATCCCTGTTCGATGGGATGTCTAGACGTGACTAACCATTCCGGAACCCAGCTGTTAGTAACACTGGGTGATGAACATCTACGGATGTCTAAGGTTATCACTTATATTAGGAAGATTTATTCGTACCTTCTGTGTAAATTTTCCTGCCTATCCCTGTTCGATGGGATGTCTAGACGGGACTAACCATTCCGGAACCCAGCTGTTAGTAACACTGGGTGATGAACATCTACAGATGTCTATGGTTATCACTTATATTAGGAAGATTTATTCGTACCTTCTGTGTAAATTTTCCTGCCTATCCCTGTTCGATGGGATGTCTAGACGGGACTAACCATTCCGGAACCCAGCTGTTAGCGGTGATGAACATCTACGGATGTCTAAGGTTGTTACTTATATTAGTAGTTAGTAACGGGACTAACCACCCCTCCATCCTGCTGTTGCAACAGTGGATGAGATGAAAATATTCGGATGATCATTTGGTTAACGCTTGTATTTGGAGTCGGCCACGGGACTAACCCTTCCTCCAACCTGCTGTTGCTACAGAGGACAATTGGACAATCTTCGGATATTCATTAGGTTATACATGTCGCTTATTGCGATGGCGTGTTAGTCCTGGTAACCAGGGATAACACTTACATGGTTATATTTTTCCTATTTACTTTATTTTGTGTTATATTCACATAAACGATGAGTTAGACTAAGCACTTTTAGTACTAGTCAATAGATAGGAAAAGCTATCATTTTACTTACAGAACATTCGGGTCTTGGTAGAAGACTACATCTCAAACTAATAGAAAATAAGGGATTTTCTAGGGCTTTTCATACTTACATCAACACTTTCAGTTAAAGGTTTACATGACTTTAAAAACAACTTTTAGTAAGCAAGACAGTGACACTTAAATACTTATGAATTCACCAGCTTTAAAGTTGATACTCTCTTTCAAAATAACTTGTATTCTTAGGTCATCAGTAGACAGGTACGGTGGCCAGGTTTTGAGAAGATGGAGGAGACAAGTCTCGTCTTTTATTTTGATTGTATATTTTTGGTGTCTTATTACAATGAAAGAACACACATGTACTTTGATTACTATATTGCATATGTTGGGTGGAGGACGTCAAGTCAAGTATCACAACATATGCAATATAGTAATCAAAGTACAACAACCATTGCATTAATATTAATAATTTTACATCAGTTACATTTAATAAAAACATCGAAGTAAATACAGAGAATAACATAAGGTGCAGCTCGGTACAAGGTTGTCTTCACAAAAGCTCCCGGAGTGTACCTGTCTACTGACGACCAGAGAATACAAGTTATTTTGAAAGCAAGTATCAACATTTTAATGTTGGTGAATTCATAAGTATTGAATGACATTGGTTATAAATACATGTTTTACTTCAAAATAATCTCACTAGGTGATGGTGACTTGAGTTTACAGAGTATTAGAATCCTTTCCAGAAAATCCTATATTTTCTAATAAAAGTAGTCTTCTACCAAGACCCAATTGTTTTATGTTTAAACCAAGGAGTATCTCTACTAAAAGCAGTCTTCTACCAAGACCCGACCGTTTTATGTTTAAGGAGTAATTTCCCCCAAAAGTACTATTATTATCAAAATATAGTTTATACTTTAAAGAATATGTGAAAAAATCACAAGCAAAAGTAATAGGGAAAATAATATTTTACCTCAGCAGTAACACTGCTGGCTAAAAGTGAATAAAACATAGACTCCACGAAGTATTAAGTGAACAATACACCTTCGGAGAGTCTAAAGAATGAAATACAGACTCCAGGAAGTATTAAGTGAACAATACGCCTCGGAGAGTCTAAAAGAGTGAAATACATACTCCAGGAGGTATTAAATGAACAATATGCCTCAGAGAGTCTAAAATGGCCTTTAATCTTATTTAGATTAGTTTAACAGTTTAAAATGTGGCCTAGTATATAACTAGGAAGATATATCAATATGGTTTCATATATAGAAAATACCGTGATAATACTTCTTACCTTAAAGCCATGAATTATAAGGTAAATGTAAAGATACTCGTAACCATACTGATTGACGATCGAATACTTGACGACCTACTGGCGTCGGAATGAATGTGATATTTGTCACCCCTTGGCTTGGTCAGCCGGGACTATAGCTAGCAGTCAGGATGTGGGAGTGTCTGTCCCGTATAGGTCTATACACACAATGCCCTCTCTCCTCCAAGAGACGGTTACCGACTTGACAACGGTGGAATCCGCGTCTTGAGGATGTATCTCGTGTTTTGATTACTATAAACCTTTCCTTTTACTAAAAATTATATGTTTTAGAATATAGATATAACTAAGTTCTCCTTCATGAATGTTATGGTCGGTTTCTAAACTATACCTATTATAGTTTACTTGAGAGGTTAACTAGATGCCTTTGCTACCCAAAGGTGATGAATTGCTTGATGGAACTTTTATGACTATATATGTATACATAATATATAACTAATATTTAAACGACCTTCGGACGGATAACCATTACTCTAAAGCCACATCCAAACAAGGAAAAGGAATTAAAGCGAGTTAGCCTTCCTAAGTCCTTTAAACATTACTTATATAACTATACATATACTAGCATGCATTTGACAATATAAAAGTATAAAAAGAAGTTTTTAGTAAAACCTTTGGAAAATCTATAAATAAGAATTTATGACTTGATGTCAGTTTGTAAAAATAAGATTTGAAAACCTTAAGCTGGATAAAAACAATTTAACATGCAGAAATCTATTTGCTAGCCAGTTATTAATCACATGATTGATCTACTAACTTACTACTTCAACTTGTATCCCCCCATAAAAGCATTTAAAATCATTTAAAAGGTTGATTAAGGGGGTATGAACTCACCTGACGTGGGTAACTCAAAAGAAAGATTGATATAGGATCGTCGGGTGTCGAATGAAGTTGTGAGCACAACCAGATCCTTGTTTAACATGTAATAACACATATATGAATATATTTAGTGTATATAACCACTAATAGACACATGGATACACTTTAGGGACATGAGAACACTTATAAATGAGTGTTACAAACACCCATTGAAGTCCCTAAATGAGTGTGGGTATTAGATTTGAGTGTATGGCCACCAAACTCAACCTTTGTGAGTGTGCGGCCGTACACTCGCACCTAAACGTGCCCAAATCGATTTTCCACGGCTTGGGGATGATCCTAAGGAGGTGTTTTGGGTCGTTGCTATGCTTAAAGGAGTGTTTAGGTCCATTTTAGGGCCAAAGAGGTGTACGCGGTCATGCACGATGTGTGTGCGGCCATACACCTTCAAAGGGTGAGGAACATGAAGAACACTATGAGTTTTAGGCTTAGATTCAGGTGTCTTACCAATATAACAAGCTGAAAGGAGGAGTACTTCATGTTTTTGAGGCCCTTAGAGTGTTCTTGGATGAAGATTGTGATGGTGTGTATGAAGTTGTATCTGTTGTAGATAATCTAGGAAATAATGTGAAGTGTATTGATTCTTCGAGTAATAATAACTTGGATAAAGCATCATTATGGCATTGTCGTCTTGGACATGTGAGCAAGAACCGCATAGGCTGAATCCAAAAACATGGTGTCTTGGAGTCATTTGACCTAAAGTCAGATGATAGTTGTGAATCATGCTTACTTGGAAAAATGACAAAGTCACCCTTCACTGGTTCTTGTGAAAGAGGTGAAGCTTTGTTGGATCTCGTACACACGGATGTGTGTGGACCCTTCAAAACAACCACAAGGGATGCTAATCGTTATTATTTGACTTTTACTGATGATTATATTAGATATGGATATGTCTATTTAATCAAGCATAAGTCAGAGACTTTCGATAGGTTTAAAGAGTTTAAACAGGAAGTCGAGAATCAATTGGGCAGGAAGATTAAGATGCTTCGATCCAATTGTGGTGGTGAGTATCTTAGTACAAAGTTCCTCGACTATCTCAAGGAATGTGGGATTATCTCACAATTGACCATTCCCCGGACACCACAGTTGAATGGTGTGGCTGAGAGGCGTAATCGAACCTTGTTGGATATGGTTCGTTCCATGATGAGTTGAGCTTCGCTGCCAATCTCATTTTGGGGGTATGCCTTAGAGACTGTTGCCCATATCCTTAATCTGGTCCCTAAAAAGAAAGTTGCCAAAACTCCTCATGAGATGTGGACTGGTAAAGTTCCCAAACTACACCACATCAAGATTTGGGTTTGCGAGGCTTTCGTGAGACGCGAGACTCACGATAAGCTCGAACCTCGTAGCGAGAGGTGTATTTTCATCGGCTACCCACAGAAATCCTTTGGTTACCTCTTCTACAAACCAAGTGACAATGTGGTCTTTTTAGCAAGGAGGGGTGTCTTGAGAGAGAGAGAGAGAGAGAGAAAGAGTTCATAAGCCAAGGAAACAGTGGGAGGCAAATTGACCTTGAAGAAATTCAAGAGTCAAGTGGTGAAGGAACCGCAATCCCTATCACTAAACCTAAGGAGGAAACTCCTGTTGAGCCAATTGACAAGTCTGGACCTCTGAGCCGTTCCACAAGGGTTAGGAATGCACCTGAGCATTATTATGGTTTCCATATTACTGCGGAAGGTGAGACACTTATCAGCGATGAGACATTGGTAAGTCTAGATGAACCTAACAGTTACGCGAAAGCCATGGCAGGCCCCAAGTCTACCAAATGGAAAGAGGCAATGGACAACAAGATACAGTCCATGTATGAAAATTAGGTTTGGAACTTGGTTGACAATGTACCATGTCGTAAGACAGTTGGGTGCAGGTGGATCTTCAAGAAGAAGACCGACATTGATGGTAATGTACACACATATATGGTGCGACTGGTTGCAAAGGGCTTTTCTCAAACTCCAAGAGTTGACTATGATGAGACCTTTTCACCACTTGCAAAGATTAAGTCCGTTAGGGTTCTGTCAGCCATAGCTGCATTTCATGATTATGAAATATGGCAAATGGATGTCAAATTCACCTTCCTTAATGGAAGTTTGGCTGAAGATGTTTACATGAGTCAGCCAGAGGGTTTTGTCAGTACAGAATACCCTAATAGAGTGTGTAAGCTCGAGAAATCCATTTATGGATTGAAATAGGCATCTCACAGATGGAATCTTTGTTTCGATGAGAAAGTCAAAGAATTTGGATTTTCAAGGAGTGAAGATGAATCTTGTGTCTATGTTAAGGCTAGTGGGAGTATAGTCAGCTTTTTGGTACTATATATGGATGACATACTACTCATAGGAAATGACATCCCAACCCTGCAGGAAGTGAAGTCCTGGCTTGGGAACTATTTCTCTATGAAAGACCTAGGAGAAGCTGCCTATATTCTAGGGATAAGGGTTATGAGAGACCGGAGTAAAAGACTAATTGGACTTAGTCAGAGTACTTACTTGGAGAAGGTGCTAAAGAGATTCAGCATGCAAGACTCCAAGAAAAGAGAGTTGCTCATCCAGAGTACCGCCAGACTGAGTAAAACTCAGAGCTCGAGTACTGAGGTTGAGATAGCATAAATGAGTCGAGTACCTTATGTTTCTGTAGTAGGTTCGATCATGTATTCTATGACCTGAACTCGACCTGATTTAGCCTTTTCTTTGAGCATGGTTAGCAGATATAAGGGGAACCCTGGCAAGGCACATTGGACTGCGATAAAGAATATCCTCAAGTATATACGGAGGACTAAGGACTGGGTCCTTACCATTGGTGAAAGTGATGACTTGATAGTTGTAGGGTATAGTGATGCTATCTTTCAAACTGATGGGGATAATTTCCGCTCCCAGTCAGGCTGGGTCTTTACCTTAAACAGAGGAGCAATTTCTTGGAAGAGTTCCAAGCAAGAGACAATGGCTGATTCAACTTGCGAATCAGAGTATATAGTAGCAAGCGAGACAGCAAAGGATGTAATATGGCTGAAGAACTTCATTGGAGACCTTGGAGTTGTACCAGCTATAAAATAGCCAATGGAATTTTTCTTTGATAGTGAAAGTGTAGTTGCCTTA
The DNA here is from genome assembly GCF_051521515.1 of Lactuca serriola. Lineage (NCBI taxonomy): Eukaryota > Viridiplantae > Streptophyta > Magnoliopsida > Asterales > Asteraceae > Lactuca > Lactuca serriola. The sequence goes on along the minus strand of NC_136414.1, from coordinate 115,787,992 downwards.
TTCAAGGAACCAAGGGATCATGGGAGATCCAGACACATCGACAAAAAATACCATTTCATCAGACATCGAATAGAAGAAGGACTACTCGTGGCAAAGAGGGTATCATCGGATGACAACCCAACACCTCCCCTCGCGAAGGGACTGAGTAGGGTTAAGCATCTCCAGCATGCTCGGAGCATAGGGCTGAAGGATGATATTAGTTTTAGTAGTTAGATAATTTGAAATTTGTAAATTTTAATTGACATTTGATGATGAATAAAAGTTGTGTTTATTTATGAGTAAAGTGTTGCTATCTTTTGTCTATCATTTACAATATTTATTTTGCATGTTTTGACTTCCAGAATAATTATGTTTGGTATATCATATTATTCGAACCTCCACAGTCAATCATATGTTGGAAGTAGGTATGAATCAAGACTGTCATGAGTGGTTGCAGAGGTCTAAGTTGTTGGACATGGCTACAACACTCATGAGTGCTCATAAGTTCTGAGCATTGGACTCAACCCACGCTCACTGGTATCACTTCATGGAGTTTATCTCGAGTGATTGTGAGTCGGTAATATCATATACGTCTTAAAACCTAGAGATATGGCTTGTTTCCTATGAGTTGGTTATGCATTGATCGTACGAAACTGCATTGGTAACTCGATGTTATAAAACATACTTTTGTGTGTGATTCAATAAGTAGTAGAATAAGCATATGATTCAAAGTTTATCTGTTCCTTCTTGGATTAGAAGCGATATCTGGGTCCCTCGATGATTTTGTTTTGACCTAGGTACCGGGCCTGGTCATAACTGAATTGATGTGTTCAATTTAGTTCTATGTCAAACAAATCGGAAATCGGGAAACAAACTGCTGGACAATAAGTAAGACATTGTTCCATGTATTTTTCCGGCTGATATCTAAAACAAAGGATTATATGATCACTTATCTTAAATGGCACATCATCATCTTCTCAGTTCCAAGAGACCTTGAAAGAGCTACGATTGCTGATCGGTTCCTGAAGTCATACTTACAGATATAGTTATTAGACTTATACAAGTGGGAGACTGTTGGATAAGCTGTCTAAGTCCATAACTATTTCTGGTATGTACTTGACCCGACCCGGCATGGTCTATTTGGGTTGCATGGCATCATGCATTTGAATAGACTAAATGAGAGAAATAACACTTGTGGTTTATTAATATATTATAAGTTCTAATATATTAATAGTATTATTTAATTAGTATTGATCAAGAATTAATTTGGAATTAATTAAGTGATCAAAAGATAACTAATTAAATATATGGGTTGATTATGTTAATCATCCTTAACTTGTATAATGGGCTAAAAGGCTCCATGGATTATCAACATTTTCTCTACAAACCCATCGGTCATGGAAATGAAAAGTCATGTCACATTAGGGTTTACATGGTGTAACCCTAGGTGTGACACACTATATAAGCAACATGTTCTCTACAAAAATCGGCTACACTAAGTGACAAAGAGGGCTAGGCCGATTTTAAAGTGTTATACATTCTCTCAAAGTCATTCCAAAGCATTTGGTGTTGTGTGAATCATTTGAGGCATCACACTTGGGGTGCTAGGCTCTCAAGGTTTTCAAGGAATCAAGTCAAATACAAGGTATGGAATTCTAGCCATCTTTTAGATTAAAAGTTCCCCATGTATGCTAGATAGGTTTATGAACCTTGGAAATCATATTTTGCATGTATTTTAGACAAACATAGATAAGTCCATCAAAGAGTGCAGGGATGCACTTATAAGGACTTCATGAACTGCAAACCTACTTTCTTCGATGGGACCGGAGGAATCCTAGCATTGTCTCAGTGGTTCGAAAGAACTGAGGCTGTCTTTGAAATGTGCTCATGCCCCGAGGAGAGCAAAATCAAGTACGCCACTGCCACCCTCACTAACAGGGCCCTGACATGGTGGAACGGCCATGTCAATGCACTCTCTTTGGTAACAGCCAACGCCATGGGCTGGGATACACTGAAGGACCTCATGAGGGCGGAGTACTGCCCTAGGGGTGAAATTAAGAAACTTGAGGAGGAACTCTGGAACCTCAAGATGACAGGGACCGACATAGCACCTTACATCGCCTGGTTCTGCAACTTGGCGGCTATGTGTCCCAAAATGATCCCTTCTGAAAGCAAGAAGATTGAACGATACATTTGGGGTTTAATGCCTCCGTATCGAGGAAACGTTCTAGCCTCACGCCCTACAACCTTTGACAGCGCCAAGGAATTGGCCCAGAGTTTAATCAATCATGAGGTCTCGTCCACTCCAGCAACAGCAATAACAACTGCCACTGCACCACCCAAATCAACTGACAAAAACAGAAAGCATTGGGATAACAAGAAGGGAAAGAAAGCTCAAACCTCCTCCAAAGATCAATAAATTGTGGCTGTTCATGCTGCCACCACTCCATCCACTTCTGCACTAGCAAAATCTTATATTGGGAATCTGCCCAAGTGTCCCAAGTGCCCCTTCCACCACAACGGCCCCTGCCGTGAATTGCAATGCTCCAACTGCAGCCGGAAGGGCCATACTGCCAGGTTTTGTAGAGCCCCACCTAAACCTATCTCGCAAGTTCCCGGTTCGGGAGTGACCCAGACTTGTTATGGCTGTAGTGAAGCTGGTCATTTCATGAAAAACTGTCTGAAGACTGGGAATGCAGGAGGAACTGGAAGACTACTCGCTATTGGTCACGACGAAGCGGTGGCGGATCCCACAGTAGTCACGAGTATGTTTCTTCTCAACAACTCTTATGCATGTGTTTTATTCGATAGTGGTGCAGAAAGAAGCTTCATAAACCAAAACTTTAAACACTTACTTAAACAATCCCCGCAACCACTAAAAGAAAAATTCGTCGTAGAAATGGCTAATGGGAAGACCGAAAGCTCTAACGAAATCTACATAGGTTCTCCCCTCACGTTAGACAACCACTCATTTCCAATCGACCTCATACCAGTTTCAATCAAGAATTTCGATGTCATCGTTGGCATGGACTGGTTGAGTCTTCATCGCGCCGATATCCTATGCTTCAACAAAGGCATTCTCCTTAGTCCACCGAATCACGAAACTCTATTGATCTATGGAGACAAACCCGGTATGAGCCTTTGTATCATCTCCAGTATTCAGGCCTAGAAATACTTGCGTAAAGAATATCGCGCCTTCCTTGCACACATCGTTGACACAAGCCAAAAATCGAAAGATCCAAAAGACATCCCCGTTGTATGCGATTTCCCTGACGTCTTCCCCGAGGACCTTCCGGGTCTACCTCCCAAACGTCAGGTTGAGTTCAAAATCGACCTAGTCGCAGGAGCTACCCTCATAGCTAAGTTACCCTATCGTTTAGCGCCTGCCGAGATGCAAGAGCTATCCGGTCAACATAACGAGCTGCTCAGCAAGGGCTTTATAAGACCGAGCTTCTCACCATGGGGAGCTCCGGTCTTGTTCGTAAAGAAGAAGGACGGATCATTTCGTATGTGCATCGATTATAGGGAACTCAACAAACTCATGGTCAAAAATCGCTACCCTCTCCCCCGTATCGACGACCTATTTGACCAACTACAAGGAGCGAGTTACTTTTCCAAGATTGATATTAGATCCGGGTACCACCAGTTACGGGTGCTAGAGGAGGATGTCCCGAAGACAGCCTTCCGAACCCTTTATGGGCACTACGAGTTCGTAGTGATGCCCTTTGGACTGACTAACGCACCCGCAGTTTTCATGGATTTGATGAATAGGGTGTGTCGTCCATACTTAGATAAGTTCGTCATCGTCTTTATTGATGATATACTCGTCTACTCTCGGAGCGAGGAAGAACACATGAATCATCTACGACGAGTCCTAGAAACCCTACAATCAGAGAAGTTATATGCGAAGTTCTTTAAGTGCGAATTTTGGATCAGAAGAGTTGAATTCTTAGGACACATGGTTAGTGAAAAAGGAATCCACGTGGACCCATCCAAGATTAAAGCTATCGAGAACTGGTCAGCACCGAAGACGCATACAGAAATTCATCAATTTCTAAGCCTCGCTGGCTACTACTGCAGATTCATTCAAAACTTCTCTCGGATTACGAAACCTCTCACCATGTTGACATAGAAGGGCATAACATTCGACTGGGAAGAGAAACAGGAGAAGGCATTCCAGACCCTGAAGCGAGCCCTATGCACCGCACCAGTATTATCCCTTCCCGAGGGTATAGAAGATTTTGTGGTATACTGCGATGCATCAAATCAAGGGCTCGGTTGTGTCTTGATGCAACGAGGTATGGTCATCGCCTATGCCTCAAGACAGCTGAAGACACATGAGGTAAACTACACTACTCACGACCTCCAGTTAGGGGAGGTCGTCTTCGCTCTAAAAATCTAGATACATTATTTGTATGGAACGAAGAGCATAGTATACACTGATCATAAAAGCCTCCAGCACATATTGAACCAGAAGGAGTTCAACATGAGACAACGTCGATGGGTCGAACTACTCAACGATTACGACTGCGAAATTCGTTATCACCGGGGGAAAGCCAACGTGGTAGCAGACGCCCTAAGTAGAAAAGAGCATTCTGGTCGAAGAGCCAAGTCGTTAACGATGACTATCCATTCGCATCTATCCGCACAGATTAAGGAGGCTCAACTCGAAGCCTTAAAACCTAAGAATGTGACGGGAGAATCCCTGTGTGGAATGGATAAAAGGTTGGAGGTCAAGGGTGACGGTGCCTACTATCTCATGGACCGAATCTGGACACCGCGCCACGGAGGTTTCAGAAATTTGGTCATGAAGGAAGCGCACAACACTCGATACTCCGTTCACCCTGGTTCAGATAAAATGTATCTGGATCTCAAAAAGCTTTACTGGTGGCCTAACATGAAAGCAAAGATTGCTACCTTCGTGAGTAAGTGCCTTACGTGCGCAAAGGTTAAGGTCGAATACCAGAAGCCATCGGCACTTCTCCAACAATCGGAGATACCAGAATGGAAGTGGGAGCGGATCACCATGGATTTCATAACCAAGCTGCCCAAGACAACGGGTGGATTGGATACCATTTGGGTCATCTTCGACAGATGTAGGTTCTGTTAGATGTTGCGTCTTGGGCTCGTTCTTTAAGTCTAATTTTGTATCCGGATTAGGCCTGTCGATCCGTGATTTTATGTTCTAGGTTTCAGTATTTATAGATGCTTGCATGCATCTTAGTACGAAAGATTTGAAGTCGATTATTCTTATATATTATCTTTATCATTTGTAACCCTAATAGCCTCTACAGCGGAAGTTCTTTGTCGAGCTCTGATGAGGCTTGAATCTATTGAATCATTCGACATATTTTGATTCACTCTTGTGCTTGATATTTCTGTTTATGTTTTTGTGATTAACCTGTTTAAAGATCTAAACGATCAAAGAGTTTTTCAACTCATCAATTGGTATAAGAGCGGGTCTTTGAAGATCTGTTGGTTTTTGTAGTATCGGTTCTTGATTTGATGATTTTCTACACAATTTATTGAAGATTATTGATGTTTTGGCGTTTGGAATCAAGATTTTTGTTCTATCTACTGTTCATGGAGGCTTATGTATTCATCTACTGTTCATTGGGTAATTTTTGTTTCATCCGATTCGTATTTTGTTCTTATTTTCTGAATTGGATCTGATCATTTTTTTAAACAAAATCGATTCATAAAATATCTTTTGATCTGGCCCAATGATTTGTTGCTCATTATTGTTCACTGATCTGATTGTTCAAGCCCAAGTTTTATTTTCTTCACTTCCTCGTTCCAGTTACTTGTTTTTATCATCCATCGTCGACAATATTATCTTCCAATCTGGGTTTCTCATTCATGTTTTGATCAATTGATTTGTGTTTGAGATTCGATTGTTCATTGAGATTCATATGTTTTCTTCAATTTCTGATTTAATGTTTGATGACCGAATCTAAAAATCGATGGTGATCTTTTGGACATTCGAAAGTTCTTATTTGCAAATCTAATCACATTGATCTTGCGTATACTTAAAGTCGAACCACCTGGAAAAGCTTTTATGTTCCAAAGTGTTTCAATGATGAACATGTCGATTATGATTCGTGTTTTTTTTGTGATTCTTGATTCTTTTGAATGACGACATTAGTATGTACGATGAAGAACGGGTGAAGTATTGTCATGAATTGATGGAGTTAGTACTGATCTTTGATTGAATGTGATGTTTTATCTGGGAATCGACCTGCTTGATCTGGAAATCGTGTTAAAAACTTGATTTTACCGCTTGGCGTTAATTGATGACGATGGTCAATGCAAGAAGTTGAGTTCGGCTAAACGGGTCTTTCAATTTGGTGCTTCACGTTTTTCAGGTTTGCTGGTGTTATGGGTATTGGAATCGTGGATTATGTCAAAATCGGATGTGTGATGCGAACTATGAAATCGGAAATTGGGGCTCAATCAGAATGATTCGGGGACTCAATTGCGATGAACGACAGTCAAAACGAAAAGTCAAAATTGCCTTTAAAGTCCTTCCTGTGAACATTCGCTAAAGGGAATAATCAACGAAATTGGAAACGAAACTCACAAGAAGCAAACTTGGGTTAGTGTCCAAAAATTGGAATTCAACATTTGGTTGGGTTCACTTTGGGAGTGTAATTGACGGATTCGGAACAAACCTGAGATTCACTTTCGGTATGTGCCCATTTGAAATCAGAGCGAAAGGAACAAATCTGGATTCATTTTGGGCTGTATTCGACCGAATCGAAAGCGAACCTATGATTGGGTTTGTTTTTTTTAGCACTTGCAACGAAAGTAAATGGGAGATTAGATTCATGTTCTTCAAGATACGTATACGAGTTTGTGTCACCGTTTAGTTCCTTTAATCAGGAGTGTATTGGGGAAGAAGACTTAATGTTTCATATTTTGTCCCTGAAACTTCAACGATTTGATACTTTTGGTCCCTGATGTTTTCACAGCTTGGCATTTTTGGATCAAATTCAAAAAATTGTTACAATTCAAAGAGAAATTGATACAAAATTTCTATTTAGTCCCCTGACTTTCAACAATGTGACAGTTTCAGCCCATTTTTTGGAAAGTTTGCAAATTTGAGGGCTGGTGAACAGTTTTGAATTTTTTAACGCACATATTTTTTCGTAAACAGAAAAATAATGATTCCATCAAGTCTTGGCAGTTCGGAAAGTCGTTTTTCGTGATAACGATAAATTTTCACGACTTTTTCGGATTTTATACTTCATTGTATATATCATTTTGTCGAGGGGGAGCATAATAATTTTTATCCATTCAAGATCATTCTCATGACCATAAGAAGGCTTTATAATAACGTTTTCGATTATAAATCAGGGGAGAATTTGGTATGGCCATTCGAAATTGGATTTGTGACTTTTCAAAGTTAAAGATTTTTTATAAAGCTTGTGGTAGAATTATGAGGGTAGCTTTTATAGTGGAAGTTCTTCATCGAGCTCTGCTAAAGCTTTTACAAAGAAGTATCCTTTACAGCGGAAGTTCTTCATTGAGCTCTGCTAAGGACTTGTTATATCTCCGACTTCTAGAGTTTTCTCGATCAAGTGGCATTACGACTCTTAAAGTTTGGGTTGTTACATGATATTTTTTGATGGCTTATATCATTAGCTTATTTGAAGATCATTGTGACTTGGAGGGGGAGCTCTTCAAAGACAAGAAGTGATTCAGTTTCTTTGTTCTGAAACGGGTTTTTATGGCGGGTTTGGTTTTCATGAAGATTGTCACACCCCAAAACCAAGAACGGCGGAAACGTTTTGGGGCGGAGGACGTCATGTACAGTATCACAACAATGAAAAGTAGTAAACAAGCAACAACATCATCCATTGCATTAATAATATAATTATTATACAAGTGTTCTGTCAAATTTTGATAAACACTAAAGCATAAATCAAAATGAAAGATGAGTCTTGAACAAGCTCCATCTTCCCTTCTCCTTGCATCGGTACCTGTCTATGATGACCTGAGGATACAAGTAATTTTGAAAGCGAGTATCAGCTTTGAAGCTGGTGAGATCATAAGTATTTTAGTGTCTTAATTTGTATGTAAGTATTTGTATGTAAGAATTTGTATATGAACTGTAAGTATGAAGATGTTTGTAAAACAAATATAAACGTTTGAAAAAACCCTAGAAATCCCTATGATTCCTACTATTATAACAGGGAGTCTTCTACCAAGACTTAACTGATCTCTATGTAGTCTTCTACCAAGACTTAACTGTTCTATATGTTCATCTCTTGTAAAAGTGTGAAATTTTCCCAAGTGTAACTATCATTATCAAAATATAGTTTTTACAGTTATAGTTTAAGTGAAAAGATCACTAAATATATGTACGGGGAAAATTATTGTAGTACTAAAACGTAGCGCTATAAGAACTACTGCTGTACCAACTACCTTAAACCGGATTTATATTAAGGTCATGTGATTAATTGCACCATACTATCGACTGGTAACAACGACATAAGAATGGTCATAATAAGGAATGACGTTTGGCACCCGCAGACCTGCAGGTCCGGCTGTAGCTAGCAGCAAGGTGTAGGATAGTCAATCCAGTATAGATCTATACGCAAACTCACGCTCTCCCTTCAAGAGACTCTGGCTACAACTCGGGCCATGACATTTAAGGCATGCTCTAATACAGTGGATCACAATTTTATCAACGTATTAATGTAAGTGTAATGTACGGAAATGTTCGGCGTGTGCTAGCTGTAATGTGTGTTCTCTCTCTATCTAGCAAGTATAGTAATGTACTCGTTCTAGTATCGTTGTATATGTTCTCTTCCTAGTATAGTTGTATATGTACTCATAGTAATGAAATGTTCTAGTTGTAATGTATGTGCTCTCTATCTAGCAAGTATATACTCACGAATGAACTGACTCATTGTATGATATCGCGTTCTAGTAATAGATCTAGTATCTTCCTAAACTACCCATATGGTAGTTTACTAGTAATCTAACTGGTACGTATGAACATGGATGTATACCCTTGCTACCCAAGGGCATGGGATGAACTGGAAGGACCTTTTATGACTATATATATACACATGATATATAACTAATATTTAAACGACCTTCGGACGAGTACCCGATATCCCACCAGACCACATCTCAACCGCAAAAAGGAAATAGGGTGGATAGCATTCCTAAGTCTTTTAAACATTTCTTATATAACTATACATATAGAGGCATGCAATTTATAATATAAAAGCATAAATAAGTTTTGTAAAACATTTGAACATAATTATTAATTTCAGAAAAGATCGACTTGATGTCAACCAATAAAACAGTTTGAAGGCATAGGTTTGATAAAACAGTTTAAGTATAAGGAAACATTTGTTTGGAACACAATTGTAAATAAGTTTGAAATGTGATATACAGAGTAAAATGTACAGTGTAATAAGGAGTTTAAAACATATAAAATGTTTATAAAAATCATTTGAAGGAAACTATTTGGTAAAACGGCTAATGTGTAGTAAATCATTTGAATGTTGCATATTAATCACATGTGATTGATATAATAACTAGTGTAATTCTACTTATTAATCACATGTGATTGATATAATAACTAGCATAATTCTACTTGTATCCCCCCCCCCATAAAACAATTAAAAACAGTTTAAATCATTGATTAAGGGGTATGAACTCACCTGCAGTAGGTGACTGGAATTGAACGGACTGTTATCGTAAGGAAGGATCGGACAAGTGCTTAGTGTCAAGTGAAGACTTTAGACACACACAATGATCCTAATTACATATGAAGACATATGTATATAAATAATTAGTGATTAAAACATTAATTATACAAGTATAAACATTTAAACGCGAGGAAAACACTTTTGGTCAAGTGCTAGGAGGCTAATGGGTTTCAACAAAGGAGTGCAATGCCCCTAATGCGAGTTTATGGTCTAATGGCCATATGTTTTGGAGTTTACGGCCCAGGGGAGTAAACTCCCGGCCGTAAACTCTCAACAAAGTCCCTAAATGAAGCTTAGAATTATTACGACTCTAGTGGTGAATTGCTTCAAGGCTTAAACAAGTGTTTGGGCTTCCTATTAACTCCTTTGAGGAGTTTACGGACCTGGGACCATATCCCATGGATTTTATGGCCGTAAACTCCCTTGGGAGGGTGATTATGGTGTCTTCAAGTCTCTAAATTATCTAGGAACTAAACTAGGCATTTGTACTTGGCTTTAGAAGAGTTTATGGCACCATTTGGCACCATTTTATGGAGTTCACGGCCCTAGAACCTTTTGGGCCATGAACACCTTACTCTTGGTGTTCTAAGTGTGTTAGCTAGTCCAAAACTCATTTAGGTACATGCCCAAATTAGTCTCTTGGCTTAAGGAAGGTTTTGAGGGCATTTTGGCACTTAAACATGGAGTTCACGGCCCAAGAAGCTCCTTGGCCGTGAAATCACTTTCATCATGGTTTCTAATTGATTTTGGTGTCCTAAATATGAAATGAAGGCTTCTAGTTCGAGTTCTAAAGCTTTGAGGGTCATTGGAACCCTTTAGGACCTTAAAATGGAGCTTACTCCCCAAGTGTTCTTGGGCGGTAAACTCCCAAATCTTGGGGTATTAATCCGATTTTGATGTTTTCTAGTCATATACACACTAGCATACAAGTCTAAGGTAGTTACAAATCACGGGGAAAGGACTAAGTAGCATTTAAGCCACATATTGGAGTTTACTCCCCAAGAACGTTCTTCGGCGGTAAACTCCCGAGTCTCACCGATTTGATATGTAATTGGTATTTCTAAACACCATCTAAGCTATATAACATAACTAGATCGAAGTACTCACAATTTGGGATAAAAAACCGAAGATCCGTGAGAGAGAATTTTGACTGTTCTTTAAATGGAATTCAACTAATGAACTATTTGGTTCAGTTTTCTATATATAGTCCTAGGATTTTTGGTAGAAAATATTTATATTCTCGGAATGAACTCTAATATCCTAGAGTATTGGAATAACAGTGTTGCACAAAACCCTAGTGCATCCACTCTCCTAATATCTCCTTAAGTGTAAATCCTGAAATCTGCCAACTTATACTCGAAGTCTGAATTTTCTTTGTAATTGATCTAGTTCTATTGGCTTCAAATGGTTTGTTCAGAATGGAAATTTCGGGTTGTCACAAAGATTTTTTGGGATTACATTCGAAAATGAAGTTTAATGACATTACTTCAGTGATTGATTTATATATCCTAGAGCCCGTGTTTGAAGACTATTGAAGAATCAAGATTCATGGATTGCTTCATCTATTCCTCGTTGCAAGATCTTTTTATTTGCTAGATGCTTGTTTTGGAAGTTAAAGCATTGTCATCCATTCCATACTTTGAGGGGGAGATTGTAGGGTTTCAAAGCACTCCATGGATGATGGAAATGGGCCCCTTTGATGAAGTGTAGGTTAAAAACCAAGACTTATCTTTTCCCTATAAATAGTCATGTATTATTCATAATTAGGGTTAAGAGTGAGGCAAAATGTAGCCGCCACGTGAGGTTTCTTATGTAGTGTTATATTCTTTAGTCTATGCTGAAAGTGTAATTTATTCCTCTTGTTTGAATAAATCGAGTGTTCATTCGACCTAATCTTCATATTTGTGTTTGTTCTTATTTTCCGCATCTTGTTCATCAAATCACAATTAGGGTTTTAATCCCAACAAGTGGTATCAGAGCAGGAGACTGTGTAATTCATACACATCTCTTCTGTGAAAGAAGCGATTAGGGTTTATTCCGCATTCATTGATATTTATTGAGCCGTCACTCCATAATTGATGTATCTCATTAATTTCTCATTTTGCCCTAATATTACGTATTACAAAGTCTGATCTTATAACAGGTTACACGATCAAGCATAGACGATTCTCAATCCAATCCCATCAACATCTCTAACAGTATCGGATCAACCACCAAGATTCCAATTTTCTATACTCAAGACTATGAAGTATGGACGCACCACTTTGAAGATTACGTTATTGGATCTGAAGATAACGGGTATCTAACATGGGAAGCTATCACTTCTGGCCCTTTTGCTCATTCAAGCACGTCCAGGATTATTAAAACTCAAAAGGAGTATAATGATCGATTAAAAGATGTGAAAGATGTCACTCAAGATGAAAAGGAGAAGTTCCAATGCAACATTAAGGCGTTAAGACTAATTCGATTCGGTCTTCAGTCCGACACATTTCGATTAGTTAGTTCTTGCAGTACAGCCAAAGAAATCTGGGATCGGTTGCGAGAGCTGTACTCCACAGTTGAAGATCTGGAGCATTCGATTCAGACCCTACTTCTCTCGGAATTTGGAGAACTCAAGCAGATGTCGGATGAGGTTGTTACACAAACATTTGATCGGTTCAATCATCTTCTCAGCAAGATGATCAAGCATTACATTGAAAGAAAGCTTATCGAACAGAAGGTCACATTCTTAAATGGTTTGAGACCCGAATGTTGGGCTGTTGTGTCAACGGTTAAAGCGCATGAGCAGTTTAAATCATATTCCTTGGCAAAACTAGTAGGGATTCTGAAATCCCAAGAAAAGATTGTGTTGCAAGAGAAAAGCGTGGTTTCAAGCTTGGGGTCTTTGGCGCTCTTGTCCAAAGGTAAGAATGCAGAAGAAGAGGAAGATTTGAATCTGGGAGATTACGATTTAACGGCTGAAGATTATGCTATGATGGTATCAAATCCCAGAAGGTTCATTAAGAAGAAGTTCCCTACCAACAAGAACCTAAATTGGCAGGGAAGCTACAGCTCTGAGAAAGTGAAAGAGGAGCCGAAAGTTGAAGAATCAAAGAAGGAAGTGAAAGGTGACGCTGACTCTGGTGTCAGTTGCTTCTACTGTGGTGGGAAAAATCATTACGCAAAAGATTGTGTGTTGAAGAAGATGACAGAGAAAGATGAAGAGAAAGATGAAGAAGCAAGTCTTATGAAAAGACTGGAAGAGATAAAGAGGAAGAAAGCTGCTACTAATCCCTCTATGAATGCTCTTATTGTGCAGGGTTCGGTGGATGATGATGAGTTCGGTGGCGTGCTGGTGTGGTCGACTGACTTGGAAGACGATGAAGTGAGAAAGCCCTCTCATGGAAAGGCTTATGTAGCGAAGAGTGGTGAAGCTGATGGAAGATGTCTGATGGTGACAGATGTATCTCAGATGAGGGGATACAACACTGATGGTGGAAACGAAGAAGCTAAGGAGCGAGAAGACTTGTGCTTTACAGCAAAACCTCTCAGTGTAAAGATCAGTGAGCTAGATGAACTGATCAAGAAGGTACAATCTATTTCCGTCTCATTTAAAATTCCACAAAAATCATATGAAAAGTAATTAAATAACTTGAATACATGAATTTCAAATATAGATAGTTGTTTAACTCAAACATTGGTCACAAATTCTAATCTAACTGACCAAATAAGCAGGGTGTCATCCAAGAGTGAGGAGAGAAGGATATGGATAGAGCAGAAAGAGTTGGAGCTGGTTAAGTTTAGGGATGAGAACATTTATTTGCAAAGAGACAATCTCAAATTATTAAAACAGATGAATGTTTTTTGTTTGATTTCCAAAAGGCTTTATGCTAACATTCCTCAGCTGCATTTAAACTGTGAAATAGGACAGAAGACACATCGCATGATTTTACCCTTCCTTGAGTTTAAGGAGGATGAAATCGATGCCGAAGCATACAACTGTGAAAGTGTTGTATCTTCTGATGATGTCAATCCTACTTATATGTATGGTCTGGACAAAATTGAATCTTTTATAAAGTCCAAAGACCATAAGGACATGCTTAAAGATCTTTTGGATGAAAATGATAAGTTAAAACTCAGGGCTGAAACCTTACAAAAATTTGACTCATTGAGTACCAAATTGAGTTCAGAAAATAAAATCGATGTTGAAAATGCATCTGAACTTAATGAGGACGATGACATGAGTGAAATTTCTATAGAGGATGTTGTTCACTGTTCCGAGTTCATTAGTAGCGAACCTGAAAACCACAAAAATCTGATTTCCGAAAATTCTGTGGAATTCGCTCGTTTGTCCAAAACTAAGTCCCCAATCCTTAAAGAAAAGGATATAGTGTTTGAAAAGGTTAGAACAACTCCCAATCAGGTTTATAAGGTCATGGGAGTAACCGAACATTAGACAGCTGAACTCACTGCCATGGTGAATGAAGATAATGCAGATGGCTGTGATCAGTTTTTCTAGTATGCACCGATAGAAAACGCAGATGAAACAGTCGGTTTGTCGGAGCGAACATCATGGAAGACCAGAGGAAGATATGTGCCTGAACCTCTGAATAAGCCTACCAATTTTGACGTACCAAGTTCCAGTGGCACAAAAGAGATTCCAGTGGAAGAAGTCACCTCAACTAGCGAAACCTCTTCCATGAAAAGTGAACCTATTGCCAAGAAGCCGAAACAAAAGGCAAATATCCACTGACAACCGAAACAGGTGAAAAATCAAAAGCAGTAGAGAAACTTGAGATACAAGAAAAATCTCTCAGAGCGAAAGCAGTTTTGGCGCTCTCAAAATCCTCACTACACTCTCTTTGACAAACATTCTAAGTCAAAAGGAGATGAAAATAGGAGTAAAAGGAACTTCAAATCACCGATTCAAAAGAACCAGAGGAAGACTTTCGGGCCACAGGAAGAACAAAACCGAAAGGATGGGTTCGGTCCCAAAAGCAACAACAACCGAAGAGCTAGTTTCGGTCCACCAAACAACAACAGGCAAAGACCAAATTTCAGCCCGGCAAGCTTTTACAATAAAAGATCCAGTTCGAGCCACCAACCTACAACACCCGAAAATCAAGCTTCGGTTCATCATCTATCAGCAACCGAAAGTCCAGTTTCGGTCTTTCAAATGACCACAACCGAAAGAGTCATTCTGAATCTTAAGTGAAAAAAATTCTCATTCTAATTTCTTTTCTTCTAATTCTTCTCGTTCTCAATCTTCTTCTAAGCCTAATTATGATCCTACACCAAATTCAAGATCATCAAAGGATTTGAAAGGAAAAAGGAAAATTTCCTCAGCTGATGAAGACCGAAAGCAGGCTAAAGTCCAAACACCAGAACCTAAATCCAAAACACCTGCATCTAATTCTAATAAAATCAAAGTGTTTGCTATTAAGAGAAAAGATGAAACAACCTTAATAAAATGAACATATCTAGTTGATGTTTCTCTTACTATGCCTGTTTTTGTAAAAAGCTCACGTGGACCCAAGAAACTTTGGGTTCCTAAATCTGCCTAATTTCTGCAGGTTATTAGTGATGAGCAGTTTGACGATGATAGGTACATACACAGTGGCTGCTCGCATCACATGACAGGAAGGAAGGAAGAGCTATGGGAGTTTCGGTCTCTTCAAAATGGTGGCAATGTCAAGTTCGGTAACAACTCTTATGGAACGATAAAGTGTTATGGGATGATAACAAATGGAGATTTTACAATCAGAAAGGTGGCGTATGTAGAGGGGTTGCAGCATAACCTCATCAGTGTGTCTCAGCTGGTGGGAGGAACCGGTCTCAAAGTCTCATTCGATGATGAAGGTTCAGAAATTATAGAGAAGAAATCCAACAAAGTCATTCTCAAATCAAATCGTAAAGGTAAAATGTTCCCTCTAAATATCAGACCAATCAAAGGGAATCCAGCAATATGTCTTTTATCCAAAGCTCACTCAGACGAAAGTTGGTTGTGGCACCAAAGGCTTTCACATCTTAACTTTAAAGACATCAACAAGCTTGTCACCGGCGTTCATGTTCGGGGTCTTCCATTGCTCAAGTTTGATCGTAAACACTTGTGCGCTGCATGCGAAATGGGGAAACAAAGTCGCCAAAGTCACCCAACGATTATAAACACAAAAGTTGTTGAACCACTTGAGTTTCTTCACATCGACTTATGTGGTACATCATCAATCGAGAGCATTGGCGGTAACAAGTATATCCTTGTTATTGTTGATGACTTCTCATGTTTTACTTGGGTATTCTTCCTAAAGCACAAATCTGAGGCGAATCCCAAACTGAAAATCTTTATCAAGCAGGTCGAAGTGCAACTGAGAAAAGTCGTTCGAAACATTAGGAGTGTCAATGGACTGGATTTCAAGTACAAACAATTCGAAGACTTTTTGGCAGAAAAAGGGACCAGTCACAACTTTTCAACCCCTTATACACCTCAACAGAATGGAATTGTCGAAAGGCGAAACCGATCCTTGTGTGAGGCGACACGAACCATGCTAAGTTTTGCTTCCCTTCCTTTATATTTCTGGGCTGATTCCATTGTTGCAGCATGTTTTACTCAAAACAGGTCTTATTTCAATAAGCGTTTCTCTCTCACTCCTTATGAGATAATCAACAACAAGAAGCCGAATGTCAAGTTCTTTCACGTGTTCGGTTCTAGGTGCTTCATCTTCAACTCCAAAGAACATCGCAACAAGTTTGATGTCAAAGCTGATGAAGGTATCTTTCTGGGATATTCTCTTACTTCAAAGGCTTACAGGGTTTTGAATAAGCATTCTAAAAGAATTGAAGAAACCTATTATGTGACGTTCGACGACAATTACGTCAAGAAATTGAAATCCTCTGAAGAAGCAATAGGAGAGATTTTTGATGGGTTTTGAGCATTCTAACACTTCCTAAGTGTACATGCAACCCTAATAACCTTGGATCTATGTTTGTCTAATTATCATGCAAAGTTGAATTCCAAGGTTATATTCCTATCTAGCATACATGGGGAACAATTTTAACTTGAATCATACATAGAATAACTTACCTTGTTGTTGCTTGTGTTCCTTGAAACCTTGTGAGCCTAGCACCCCAAGTGTGATGCCTCAAATGCTTCACACAACACCAAATGCTCTTGGAAAGACTCTTGAGATAACACACACTTCTCAAAATCGGCCAAGCCCTCTAGTTTCTTAGTGTTCAACTTGTGTAGCCAATTTTGTGGAGAATGGGACTCTTATATAGTGTTGGCACATCTAGGGTTACACCATGTAAACCCTAATGTGTCATGACTCTTCATTTCCATGACCCATGGGTTTGTAACTCCCATGGAGCATCCATGGAGCATCCTATGGGTAGAACCCAACTTGATAATCCATGGAGCCTTTTAGCCCACTATACAAGATATGGATGATTTACATAATCAACCCATATATTTAATTAGTTATCCTTTGATCACTTAATTAATTCCAAATTAATTCTTTGATCAACTAATTAAATAATATTATTAATATATTAGAACTTATAATATATTAATAATCTCCAAGTGTTATTTCTCTCATTTAGTCTATCCAATTGCATGGTGCCATGCAACCCAAATGGACCATGCCGGGTCGGGTCAAGTACAAGCCCGAAATAGTTATGGACTTAGACACCTTATCCAACAGTCTCCCACTTGGATAAGTCTAATAACTATATCTCTAGTACTTCAGGAACCGACCGACAATCGTAGCTCTTTCAAGGTCTCTCGGAACTGAGAAGATGATGATACGCCATTTAAGATAAGTGATCATATAATCCTCTGTTCTAGATATCAGCCGGACAAATACATGGAACATGTCTTGCTTATTGTCCAGCATTTGTTTCCCGATTTCCGATTTGTTTGACATAGAACTTAATTGAACACATCAACTTAGTTTTGACCGGGCCCGGTACATGGGTCAAAACAAAATCATCGAGGGGCCTAGATACCAGCTTCTAATCCAAGAAGGAACAGATAAACTTCGACTCATATGTTTGTTCTACCACTTATTGAATTACACACAAAAGTATGTTTTATAACATCGAGTTACCAATGCGGTTTCATACAGTCAATGCATAACCAACTTGTAAGTAACAAATCATATCTCTAGGTTTGAAGATTTATATGATATTACCGTCTCACGATCACTCGAGATAAAATTCCATGAAGTGATTCCAGTGAGCATGGGTTGAGTCCAATGCTCAGAACTTATGAGCACTCATGATTGTTGTAGCCTTGTCCAAGACCTCTACAACTAAACATGACAGTCTTGATTCATATCTACTTCCAACATATGACCAACTGTGGAGGTTTGAATAATATGTTATACCAAACAAAATTATTCTGGAAGTCAAAACATGCAA
Source organism: Lactuca serriola (assembly GCF_051521515.1). Lineage (NCBI taxonomy): Eukaryota > Viridiplantae > Streptophyta > Magnoliopsida > Asterales > Asteraceae > Lactuca > Lactuca serriola. The sequence continues at coordinate 115,769,891 of NC_136414.1, read as the reverse complement.
AAGAAATATAGTAAACGATTGACAAGAGATAGCAACACTTTACTCATAAATAAAACACCTTTTATTCATCATCAAATGTCAATTACACTTTACAAATTTCCGGGTTATCTAACTACTAAAACTTATATCATCCTTCAGCCCTATGCTCCGAGCATGCTGAAGATGCTTAACCCTACTCAGTCCCTTCGTGAGGGGATCTGCCGGGTTCTCATCCGATGATACCCTCTTTGCCACGAGGTGTCCTTCTTCGATCCGATGTCTAATGAAATGGTATTTTTTTGTCGATGTCTCTGGATCTCCCATGATCCCTTGGTTCCTTGGCTAAGGCAACAGCACTTTCACTATCACAGAAAATTTCCATTGGCTCTTTAATAGCTGGTACAACTCCAAGGTCTCCAATGAAGTTCTTCAGCCATATCGCCTCCTTTGCTGCCTCGCTAGCTGCAATATACTCTGATTCACAAGTAGAATCTGCCACTATCTCTTGCTTGGAACTCTTCCAAGAAATTGCTCCTCCGTTTAGGGTAAAGACCCAGCCCGACTGAGAGCGGAAATTATCCCTATCAGTCTGGAAGCTAGCATCACTATACCCTACAACTCTCAAGTCATCACTCCCACCGAGGGTAAGAACCCAGTCCTTAGTCCTCCGTAGGTACTTGAGGATATTCTTTACCGCAGTCCAGTGTGCCTTGCCAGGGTTCGCCTGATACCTGCTAACCATGCTCAAGGCAAAAGCTACATCGGGTCGAGTACACGTCATAGCATACATGATCGATCCTACAGCCGAAGCGTAAGGTGTTCGACTCATTTCTGCTATCTCAGCCTCAGTGCTAGGGCTTTGTGTCTTACTCAATCTGGTGTTACTCTGGATGGGTAACTCTCCTTTCTTGGAATCCTGCATGCTGAATCTCTTCAGCACCTTATCCAAGTAGGTACTCTGACTAAGTCCAATTAGTCTTTTACTCCGATCTCTCAAGATTCTTATCCCTAGAATATAGGCAGCTTCACCAAGGTCCTTCATAGCGAAACACTTCCCAAGCCAGGACTTTACTTCCTGCAAGGTTGGAATGTGGTTTCCTATGAGTAGTATGTCATCCACATACAATACCAAAAAGCTAACTATACTCCCACTAGCCTTGACATACACACAAGATTCATCTTCACTCCTAGAAAAGCCAAATTCCTTGACCTTTTCATCAAAGCAAAGATTCCATCTACGAGGTGCTTGCTTCAATCCATAAATGGATTTCTCAAGCTTACACACTCTATTAGGGTACTCGTTGCTGACAAAACCCTCTGGCTGACTCATGTAAACATCTTCAGCCAACTTTCCATTAAGGAAAGCGGTTTTGACATCCATCTGCCATATTTCATAGTCATGAAATGCAGCTATGGCTAACAGAACCCGAATAGACTTAATCTTGGCTACCGGAGAAAAGGTCTCATCATAATCCACTCCAGGAATTTGAGAGAAGCCCTTTGCAACCAGTCTAGCCTTATAAGTGTGTACTTTACCATCCATGTCGTTCTTCTTCTTGAAGACTCATTTGCACCCTACTGTCTTACGACCTGGTACATTTTCAACCAAGTTCCAAACTTGATTGTCATACATGGATTGTATCTCGCTATCCATAGCCTCTTTCCATTTAGCAGACTCGGGGCCTGCCATGGCTTCCTCGTAGCCGTTAGGGTCATCTTGACTTACTAGTGTCCCATCACTAATAAGTGTCTCACCTTCTGCAGTAATATGAAATCCATAGTAATGCTCAGGTGCACTCCTAACTCTCGTGGAACGTCTCAGAGGTACAGATTTGTCAATTGGCTCAACAGGAGTTTCCTCCTCAAGTTGAGGGCTAGAGTTTGAAGTTCCTTCACCGCTTGATTCTTGAATTTCTTCAAGATCAATTTGCCTCCCACTGTCTCCTTGGCTTATAAACTCTCTTTCTCGAAAGACACCTCTTCTTGCTACAAAGACCACATTGTCACTAGGTCTGTAGAAGAGGTAACCAAAGGATCGATGTGGGTAACCGATGAAAATACACCTCTCGCTTCGAGGTTCGAGCTTATCATGAGTCTCGCGTCTCACGAAAGCCTCGCAACCCCAAATCTTGATGTGGTCTAGTTTAGGTACTTTACCAGTTCACATCTCGTGAGGAGTTTTGGCAACTTTCTTTGTAGGGACTAGATTAAGAATATGGGCGGCAGTCTCCAAGGCATACCCCCAGAATGAGATTGGTAGCGTAGCTCGACTCATCATGGAACGAACCATATCTAGCAAGGTTCGATTACGCCTCTCAGCCACACCATTCAACTGTGGTGTCCTGGGAGGTGTCAATTGTGAGACTATCCCACATTCCCTTAGATAGTCGAGGAACTCTGAACTAAGATACTCACCACCACGATCGGATCGAAGCATCTTAATGTTCCTGCCCAATGGATTCTCGACTTCCTGTTTAAATTCCTTAAACCTCTCGAAAGTCTCTGACTTATGCTTGATCAAGTAGACATATCCATATCTACTATAATCATCAGTAAAAGTCAAATAATAACGATTAGCATCCCTTGTGGCATGTTTGAATGGTCCACACACATCCGTGTGTATAAGGTCCAACAAACCTTCACCCCTCTCACACGAACCTGTGAAGGGTGACTTTGTCATTTTTCCAAGTAAGCATGATTCACAACTATCATCTGACTTTAGGTCAAACGACTCCAAGACTCCATCCTTTTGGAGTTGGCCTATGCGCTTCTTGCTTATATGTCCAAGACGACAATGCCATAATGATGCTTTATCCAAGTTATTATTAGTAGAATCAATACACAAAACATTATTTCCTAAGTTATCTACAACAGATACAGCTTCATACACACCATCACAAGGTAATGCTTTAAAATAAAGAACATTATTAAAGAAAGCATCAATAGAACCAACTTCATTATTAAATGAAAAGGTAAACCCTTGTTTGTACAAAGCATGGAAGGAAATAATATTCTTGCCATTCCTGGCGAATAACAACACTTATTCAGATCTAAACTAAACCCACTACTTAGCGATAAAGTATAAACTCCAATCTTGGTAACAGGTATAGCTTTCCTATTCCCCATGATCAAGTTTATCCTTCCTTGCTCCACATCCTCACTTCTTCTTAGTCCCTGCAAGTCACAACAAATGTGAATACCACACCCGGTATCAAGGACCCAAGAATTAGAATGGGGTGAGTTATTAGAAATGATAGTGTAAATACCTGCATGGTTGGGTTTAACTTTCCCATCCTTCACATCTTGCTGGTATTTTGGGCAGTTCCGCTTCCAATGAGCTTTTTCATGGCAATAGAAGCATTTAGCCTCTTTTGGGTCAGAAGAAGGAGTAATGAAACCTTTCTTGGTTCCACTTGAAGAAGAGCCATCAAGGGTCCGAGCCTTGGTACCCTTCGAAGATCTCTTTCTCTTCCTCCCTCGACTTTTCCCGATTGCCAAAACCGGAGTAGAGTTTTGAGTAGGAGTGATAGCAACCGACTTCCCCTTAAGACCTGATTCTGCAGTCTTGAGAAGTCCCTGAAGTTTGCTGAGGGTGACTTCTTCCTTGTTCATGTGATATGTCATGCGGAATTGATCATAGCACGATGGTAAGGAATGCAAAATAATATCTATTGCAAGATCCTCCGGGAAGTTCACATTAAGCTTCAGCAAACGATCCACATACCTTTGCATTTTCTGCATGTGGCTCGTGACGGATTCCCCGTCCTTCATCATGGTTGTTATCATGGAGCAGATGATTTCATACCTCTCTTGTCTTGCACTTTGATGGTATCTTTCCATCAAATCTTGGTGCATGTCATAAGGGTAGAAATCCTCATAAGACTTTTGGAGTTCCGCTGTGATCGTGGCCGTCATGATGCAAGCCACTTTCGTAGCATCCCTTTCATGTGCCCGAAATTCAGCGATCTCCTGAGGAGTTGCAGTGGACTCATAAATCTCCTTAAGCTCCTTGTCAAGGACATATTCTTTGTCCTCGTAGCGGGTAATCATCCTGATGTTTTTGATCCACTCATTGAAGTTGGATCCATCAAAGGTGACTTTCCCACACAAGTTCATAAGGGTAAAGGAGCCATTAGGATTAGAGCCAGAAGCATTGTTGAAAGACATCTGAAGGAAGGAGGACAAGATTAGTTTAGATATAAGAGAGTCCTTAATAAAACCCCCAAATGTAATATTCAGGCTAGGATCCAATCACAATATAATATAACTTAGAAGAGGTATGCCGTAATCTAAGCTATATCATATTTGAAAGGTAGGTGAATGACGATTCACCAATTTCCACCACGAAAACCGCAATATTTTCGTATTAGGTTTTTGAATGGTTCTTAGAAATTCCTAGATTCTTTGAGATTCAATGATCTTTTCAAAGGCATGTTTCAATCTCGAGTGTGCCCTCCAAGTTTTGTGACTGGGATACCGAGGATCACAAAACGAGGTGTGAAGTAACCATGCAAATCACTTGGTACCCTTAAAGTTTATCACTCAATCGATGTGCCGGTTAACCACACACGCTCCATCGATACTATAATAAACCCTAAGTCACCCTATACCTACCTTGTTAAGTCCAAGTTAGTGTGCCGGTTAACCACACACGCTCCACCAACGACTTAATCAAAGTGTAAAGTGTAATTTCATGGAATAGCACCTTATTCACATTTTTCCTAAAGTAACTAAGATTGGGAATTTAATAAAACATTTAGTTACTTTATAATATTCATCATACTTTGAATGAGAATTAATAAGTCCTTGTCTTACCCGTTCGGCTAACGACCCTCCACCGATCAAGCAAGCGGTGGGTGAGAGTGGACACCCATTAAGTCACCATTTTATAGGCAACAACCTTATACCCACCTTATAGACCGGCTTCGTGAATGAGGCGTACTAGCGGTAAGACGACTTTGTTCTTATACATATATATATATATAATTATTAAATCATAATAATATAAGTATAAGGGTTGAATTTTAACTTTTAAAATTCTAGGGGTTGGAACTAAAGTTTTAACTTAACTTTACTTGTTCCAAAACTTGAGGGCAAGTTTTGTAAACCTTCAAAACTTTTCATTTCTTGTAACTTATGAGTTTAATAGAGTAATAAAATGAGGACTTTTCATTTTTCCTAACTCTTGTGTTCTTTTAATGGTTTTTAATCCAAGAGACTTTTGGTTTTCCATAACTTGAGGACAAGTTATGGACTCCATTAAAACACATTATGATCATGAATTAATCTACCACATAGGTTACAAATAATTCCTATGATCATCTAAACATCATAAGAACAAGAATATGAATATGAACACTTTCAAGAATCAAAATCACATTTAATCTTTGTAATTTTGATAACTAGTTGTTGTAAATGAGTTAGAAAAGACATTACACCTTCTAAAACAAGTTTTCAAGTACCAAAACATTTTAGGGTAATGATTCTAATCCATTTCCAGCAACTCAAGTCGAAATTCTGCACTCTGTCGACCCTACTCGCCGAGTGCATAAACCTACTCGCCGAGTAGGTTGAAGATACACATGAACTCGACGAGTCCTCCCCATGGACTCGCCGAGTCCATCAGTCAGACAGCAGAATTTTCGACTTTCTTCAACTTTTAAGCACAAATAACAAACAAACAAGCCTAGGCTCTGATACCACTGATGGGTTTTGAGCATTCTAACACTTCCTAAGTGTACATGCAACCCTAATAACCTTGGATCTATGTTTGTCTAATTATCATGCAAAGTTGAATTCCAAGGTTATATTCCTATCTAGAATACATGGGGAACAATTTTAACTTGAATCATAGATAGAATAACTTACCTTGTTGTTGCTTGTGTTCCTTGAAACCTTGTGAGCCTAGCACCCCAAGTGTGATGCCTCAAATGCTTCACACAACACCAAATGCTCTTGGAAAGACTCTTGAGATAACACACACTTCTCAAAATCAGCCAAGCCCTCTAGTTTCTTAGTGTTCAACTTGTGTAGCCAATTTTGTGGAGAATGGGACTCTTATATAGTGTTGGCACATCTAGGGTTACACCATGTAAACCCTAATGTGTCATGACTCTTCATTTCCATGACCCATGGGTTTGTAACTCCCATGGAGCATCCATGGAGCATCCTATGGGTAGAACCCAACTTGATAATCCATGGAGCCTTTTAGCCCACTATACAAGATATGGATGATTTACATAATCAACCCATATATTTAATTAGTTATCCTTTGATCACTTAATTAATTCCAAATTAATTCTTTGATCAACTAATTAAATAATATTATTAATATATTAGAACTTATAATATATTAATAATCTCCAAGTGTTATTTCTCTCATTTAGTCTATCCAATTGCATGGTGCCATGCAACCCAAATGGACCATGCCGGGTCGGGTCAAGTACAAGCCCGAAATAGTTATGGACTTAGACACCTTATCCAACAATTTTCTCTCAAACAGGTCAAGTCACAGCCTCTAACGCCAATCTCTTTGACCAGTTCATGGATCTATTTGATGAACCTGAGAAAGCAGCTCACTCTGAAGCCACGACAGCAGAAAACAAGATTGATCACCTAAAGAAGATCATCGAAGATGCAGCCAAACAAATGGGAGCGGATGAACCAGTTCGAAAAGAACCTCCCCAGAGCGGTACTTCGGTCGAGGGGGAGAATCTATCCTCTTCAAATGAGTAGGACTCACACATTCAGGGGGATAATCCAATTTTTGATGCACACGAAAGCCCCTCTGCACCCAAAAGTCCTGTTGCACCCGAAAGCCACTCTGCACCCGAAAGCCCAGTAACACCCGAAAGTCCAGTGACAACTGAAAGCCTGGATCAACCTGAAAGCTTGGTTGAAGAAAGATTTCTTGGCTCATCATCTGTCGAGGGGGAGCATTCTGATATGCTCTATGACGACGACATTCAATCAGAGTTGGAAGAAATGGTAAATGCTGAATTGGATCCATCCTATGATCCAAACTATCCTCCTCGCACCAAATAGATCAGAGATCATCCTGCATCTCAAATAGTGGGTGACGCATCAGAGAATGTTCTAACTCGTTCACAACTGAAGGCAAAACAAACTGCTTTATTCTCCAAAGTAGAGTTCTGCATGTTTAATTCTTTCGTGTCCAAAATTGAGCCGAAGACCGTCAATATTGCCCTTGATCACTCTGATTGGGTCCAGTCAATGCAAGACGAACTCAATGAGTTTGAAAGAAATAAGGTCTGGCGTCTCATTCCAACATCGAAAGATGCCTCAGTCGTCGGTCTCAAGTGGGTATTCAGGAACAAAATGGAGAAGGAGGGGAATGTTATCCTGAATAAGGCTCGGCTAGTGGTGAAAGGTTACTGCTAGGAAGAAGGAATCGATTATGAAGAGACATTCGCTCCGGTAGCAAGGCTGGAATCCGTTCGAATATTTCTCTCCTATGATGCACACAAGAATTTCGAGGTCTACCAGATGGATGTGAAATGCGCGTTTCTGAATGGGGAACTTGAAGAAACTGTGTACGTGGAGCAACCTCCTGGCTTCGTGAATGAAAAGCATCCGGATCACTGCTACATATTGGATAAAGCTGTTTATGGTTTGAAACAAGCACCTAGGACATGGTATGAAACACTAACTAAGTTTTTAAGGATGTCTAAATTCAAACAAGGTTCAAGCAAATCCCCGTGAACCACACATGCTGGCAGTGAAGAATATACTCCGGTATTTGAAGCGAACCACCTCTCTCGTTCTCTGGTATCCCTCAAACTCAGGTTTCTTTGTTCAAGCCTACTCAGATGCAGACCTTTGAGGATGTGGTCTAGATCGGAAAAGCACTACAGGAGGCTGTCAATTCCTCGACGGGAAGTTGGTGAGCTGGCAATCTAAGAAACAAACGTGTGTTTCTCTGTCTACAGCCGAAGCAGAGTACATTGCAGCTGCCTCTTGCACATCACAAGTGATTTGGATCCAAAGCCAACTCCAAGACTATGGACTCAATATGAAAAAGATCCCTCTATATTGCGACTCTGTAAGTGCAATAAGGATCTGTCATAACCCGGTGCAACACTCCAAAACCAAACATATTGCATTGCGGTATCACTTTATTAAGGATCATGTGGAAGACGGAAACGTAGAGATTCACTTTGTTCGAACAACTGATCAACTGGCTGACATCTTCACCAAATCCCGTGGACTCTAGAGAAGCTTATCAAAGAAGCCATTGATACTCCCAACATCTTATGGCTCGAACCGGTGATTTCCTTGGATAGGGTCAATTCTGTCGACTCACAGTTTGATATTCCCTTGACCCGAAAGGCCTTCATATTTCATGCATTCTCTCACATTGCCGATGTCCCTCATCCTCACCCAAAGGTTGATAGGGAGCTTGTTGAATTCTATCTGAGGGCTGCTCAGCCTCAGTATCAGACATGGAGTGCTCAGAAGATTATAAACGTTCGTGTTCTGAAACCCTTTAGGGAGGGTAACTTCACGAATGTTTGATTTAAAGTGCTGAGGGGGTCTGCCAAAACAGAACATGCTATTTCTCTTGCCGATCTTCCTAACCTGAATCCACATGATTGGATCATTCTGCACAACATCCTTCTTACCAACGAAGCTGAGTATGGGCCAATCATAGATCACTTCAAAAGGATGTTGGTTTGTTACATCATGGAGGTTGTCAAGATGGATCAGAAGATCGCAAGTATTTTCAAGAAAAAGCCTACTATTTCTCCTGTTGGTTCTGCAAGTGATTTAAATATGATGCAGATGGGAAGGATCGACACGAAGTGGAACTCTGTCATGTTCACAAGGAACGAAGGCCAAAAATGCCTGTTCGCCTTGGCAGATAAGCATCTGTATACCACTGCATGCTTGGAACATGTTCTGAGTATCATCAATTGATGCAAGTAGAACTCTGCAGATGACAAGAAATATTTTGATGATATGATCCAGTGGTACATTCGGTTCAGACAAACCATTCTCGCTCTTATTCCTCGTCTGTTCGACACCACAAAGAAAGTTCCTGCAGTTGGACCCAACAAGCCGAAGTAAAGTCTCGCTCCAATTGACGCAAAGGGGGAGATTGTAGGGTCTGTTAGATGTTGCGTCTTGGGCTCGTTCTTTAAGTCCAATTTTGTATCCGGATTGGGCCTTTCCATCTGTGATTTTATGTTCTAGGGTTTAGTATTTATAGATGCTTGCATGCATCTTAGTACGAAAGATTTAAAGTCGATCATTCTTAGATATTATCTTTATCGTTTGTAACCCTAATAGCCTCTACTGCGGAAGTTCTTTGTCGAGCTCTGCTGAGGCTTGAATCTATTGAATCATTCGACGTATTTTGATTCACTCTTGTGCTTGATATTTCTATTTATGTTTTTGTGATTAACCTGTTTAAAGATCTAAACGATCAAAGAGTTTTTCAACTCATCAACAGATTGACTAAGTCCGCGCACTTCCTACCCATCAAGGAAACATACAAGATGGAGAAACTCACAAGAACATACATTAAGGAAATAGTACAGCTGCATGGCGTCCCTATATCTATTATCTCGGATAGAGATAGCAGGTTTACTTCGAGATTTTGGCAATCACTACAAAACACATTAGGGACGAGGCTGGATGTAACACTCGTGTTTCTAGCCTAGCCATTTATATTGAGTTGATAGTCTAGGTTAACCTTTGTAACTCATTTTGAAGAAATGAAAAGGAATTAGGTGAATATTATGTGAATTATGTGTTTTATGCTTAATTATTAGGGCTTAATTAATTAAGAATAAAAATAAGCTTCAAAATTAAAGTGTGATATAAGCCCGATATCTTTACATAAAGTTGTAGTGGTCGAAACAAGGATTTCAGGGATATAAAGAATGTCAAAATCCGAGTTATAACGAAGAAGTTATGACCTGTCGAAGTTTCGCAACAAAACCGGCACGGTGCTGAATGTCGTAAAAAGTGAGTTTTTGATAAACTAATTTTTAGCCTTAGTAATCTAAATGAAAGTCGTAGTATTCATAAAAGAACGCCCAAATCTGACTTCGTATGAGGAAGTTATGATTTTTCGAAGTTCCAGCTTAGCAGTAGACAACTAAAAACTCGAATTTTAGATCGAGCGATTTTTAGCTGACACAACCTAAAAGAGAATTGAAGGTCTCATTATTAGGAGCACAACGGTAAAAAGTCTGGCGAAAACGGACGTCGGATGAAGAAGTTATGAATTTTTAACGAATTTCGTGTCCCGGTTTGTTAAAACTAATAATATAAAATTTAAAGTCAAAATTAGCCGACGAAGTCTAAACGGAAGTTGTAGAGCGTAATTTTAGCTACGTGTGCATATAACTAACATAAAAAACGGAGCTCGTATGCGAAGGTTATGGATTTTAGAAGTTTTGGCGCGAAAATCGAGAAAATTCGCATAGTCACGAGTTGCCACGTCACCCTCGCTGAAAAAGTGCCACGTGTCCTTCTGAGTCACCAAGCTGTTGAGTCACCGAAGCTGCTGAGTCATGCGAAGCCACGTGTCGGATCCTGATTCGACCGAGGAGGAGGCCCAATCCGAAGCAGCCAGCTCTCCGGCCGAAGCTTCGCCCTGCTGCCGCGTGTTCTAAGCCTCGCATAACCTAGCTCCGAGCCTCGCATAGCCTAGCGCCGAACCTCGCATGTGCACCAGTAAGCCGCGGTCCACTTACAAGCTGCCAGCGAGCCCTCGCAGGTGCGACCCATGTGCGAGCCATGCACAACCTCGTGCGAGCCACCCCCGTGCGAAGCCTCTCAGCCGTCGGATCAGAAGACTCTCAGCCCTTGGATCAGAAGCTTCACCCTATAAATAGAAGGTTGCGAGCCTTCTCGGATATTTTTAAGAAATTGCCATATTCAGCCCCTTTCTTCATATTTTCTTCACCTTAACCTTCTGTGATGCCCCGGTATCGGTTGTAAAGCTCGGAATACTCCACGAAGTGCCCGAGAAGCCCGAAAAATTTATCTTTTCGGTTTTGAAGCCCGACTTTTGCAGAGCCCGGTTTCTCAATAAAACTCCCAGTTTTATTAGAAACGATCGTTTTAGGAAACGAATTGCTGCCCGATTTTTATTAAAATATGTGAGTGTGTAGTTACTTTCAATTTACACATAGATATGAAGTATTTACCTTGAAATACGTGTTATGTGTAAATATATTAATTGTTTAATTGAGGTGACTGTTGAATTGATGTTTTATACAAGTTTTAAACTGTATATGCTTTTTATCTACAAAATATGTTGGGTAGAACATGGTGTCACACCCCAAAACCACGAACGGCGGAAACGTTCAGAGGTGGAGGACGTCTTGTACAGTATCACAACAGTGTAATATAATAAACAAGCAACAACATCATCCATTGCATTATAAGTAAAGTTTTAATACATGTGTGTTTCTTTCAGTGTAGTAAGACACCAAAAATATACAATCAAAAATAAAAGACGAGACTTGTCTGCTCCGTCTTCTCAAAACCTGGCCTCCGTACCTGTCTACTGGTGACCTGAGAATACAAGTGATTTTGAAAGCGAGTATCAGCTTTAAAGCTGGTGAATTCATAAGTATATAAATGTCATTGCCTTGGTTGTGAAAATCTTTTATGAAGGTCATGTAAATCGTTAAATGAAAATGTTGATGTAAGTATGAAATCCCTAGAAAAACCCTTATTTTCTATAAGTAAGAAATGTAGTCTTCTACCAAGACCCGAATGTTCTGTACGTATGAAGTGTAGTCTTCTACCAAGACCCAAATGTTCTGTTTGTAAAATGATACTTTTTCCTTTGTGTAGACAAGTACTAAAAGTGTTTAGTCTAACTCATCGTTTATGTGAATGTGTCACAAAATAAAGTAAGCAGGAAAAACATGATATTGTAAGTGTTGTCACTGGGTACTAGGACCAACACAACATCGGATTAAGCGAAATGTACAACCTAATGAACATCCGAAGATTGTCCAATTGTCCTCTGTAGCAGCAGCAGGTGGGTGGAAGGGTTAGTCTGTGACAACCCGATATTTCAAGACGATATGTTGGGACGCAAGTCAAATTTTGGTCAAAATTTAACTTTCCTAAAATCTTATTTGGGTTAAATAAAGTAGAAGGAATTGTATCAAGGTTTCCAAGCATATAAAGAACACTAAAATCCGAGTTATAACGAAGAAGTTATGACCATTCTAAGTTTTCCAACAGAAAAACGACAATACGAAGTTACGTAAAAACTCGAATCGGAGATCGAGCGACTTTTGGCCGGAATGACCTAAACGAGAATCGAAGGTCTCGACAATGGTGTTCCAGCGGTAAAAAGTCTGGCAAAAACCGACGTCAGATAAAGATGTTATGATTTTTTAAAGAAATTCCTTAATCACGTCATTTTAATAAATAAATAATAAAAAATTATTTCATAATCTGCCAACGGAATCTAAACGAAAGTTGTAGATCATAGTCTCACCTTCGCGTGGATATAAAGATCGTCAAAAACGGAGTTCGTATGAATTTTTGAAGTTTATTAAATAAATTAATTATTTATTTAAATCAAAATTCGGACCTTATCCGAAGAGGAGTCAGCGTCCTCATCCGAGGTACGCGCTGCGTACCCCTGTACGCCCAGCGTACCCGAGAGACTTGGCCTCTGATCGTCCACGTCGCCCTATCCGAGGAATCCGACCCGTCCGACCCGTCCGAAGCGCCCGACCCGTCCGACCCGCTGTCCCGTCCGACCCGCCTCCCCAGCAACCCGTCCCATCCGAAGCCGAGGCAGTCGAGGCTTCGGTCATGCATGACGTACGCGTACACGCTGCGTACAAGCGTACGCCCCGCGTACCGAGGCGGTTCAGCCTTCCTATAAATAGGATGCGAGGCTTTTCGAAAAAGTTGCTCAATTCTTCTCTTTTCTCTTGCGTCTTGCCTCGTTTTCCGTGCCCGTTCAAACCCGAAGCTCTGGCCTTTTTGCTCAAGTCCCGAGGGTCGATTTTACTCCCGAGATTCCCGAGAATCCCGAGAAAAATCCGTTTCCCGAGACGAAACTCTGCCCGGTTTTCCATCTCGCTATCTTCAAACTTTCATGTGAGTTCATACCCCTATAATCCACACTTTTAAATGTTTTATGAATATTTTTATATGCTTTTAAGGGGGGGAATACAAGTAAAACACACAATGATTATCGTATGTTATATAAAGTTTCGTTTTATACTTTTTATCAACGGAATCGCATGTGATTAATAGTTATTATAAAGAAACTTTCGTATGCAAACTGTATCACGATAACATCATATCTTTTGGAATTGAAAAGTGTTGTTATTTATATATAAATCAAACACTCCGCTTATACTGTATGTATATGTGTCCACCTTTGATACTACAAACATACGATTATTTTGGTACGAAAAACATCAATATTTTGGGATACTTCTTGTTAATAAATCAATCATATGTGATTTATAACTACTATACAAATGGATTTACTACAAGTTTAACAGTTTCACTAAACATATTACTTCAAATGACTTTCTTAAACGTTTTTACATGATTAAAGCTCGTTATCAAACTGTCTTACATACTGTAAGCTTCCTTTCAAAATTGGTTACAAAGGTGTTTTCAAACAATGGTTTTCCGTGTACTTAAACTGTCTTATCAAATAAAATTACTTTCAATCATTTTATAAACTGACATCAAGTCACAAATTCTTTATTAGACTTTTCAACGATTTTACAAAACTTCTTTATGCTTTTATATTATAAATTGCATGCCTCTATATATGTATAGTTATATAAGAAATGTTTAAAAGACTTAGAAAGGCTATCCATCCTATTTCCTTTTCGCGCCTTGAGATGTGGTCTGGTGGGATATTGGGTATTCGTCCAAAAGTCGTTTAAATATTAGTTATATATCATGTATACATATATGGTCATAAATGTTCCATCAGTTAATTTAGTTCCGATACTCTTGGGTAGCAAGAGTGTATAAACCTACTTGGTCACTCATCAATTACATTCTAGTAAACTATTATAGGAATAGTTTAGAGTAAACAAAACATTTTCCCTACTACAAGAAATTACACCAGAGTCAGTTCATTCATGAGTCCAGACTACATGTTATATGAAGAAATACTCTTACATGAATACTTATACATGAATACTTTTACATAGACATTATATGGCAAAATTACTACTACATGTTATATGAAGGAATACTCTTACATGAATACTTATACATGAATACTTTTACATAGACATTATATGGCAAATTACTATTACATGTTGTATGTCTAGATACGGTTATATTGTTCGCCTTTCTATCTTTACCTTGTGATTCAATCACATCATCGACGAGATAGACTGGGACTTTATCTCCTAGTACCACATCATACTTTGAGGGACTAACCATTCCGACAACCACTGCTAGCTACAGAGGTAAATGAACAATCTACGGATGTTTTAGGTTGATACCATCGTGGGTATACATAAGGGACTAACTATTCCTAAACCCGACTGTTAGCAACAGAGGTAAATGAACAGTCTACGGATGTTCCAGGTTGATACCATTTCAGGTATACTTAAGGGACAAACTAATAAGAGTTAAACAAGGAAAAACCGTCACATTTTCAAGAGATGCGTACTTTCAAAACAGTCAGGTCTAGGTAAAAGACTACTTTTAAAACATTCGGGCCTTGGTAGAAGACTACTTTTATACTAGCAGGAAATATGAGATTTTCTAGAGTTTTCATACTTATACTAAATGTTTCATCAATCATTCACCAGTCTTTCATACCAACAAATCAAAGCAATGACATTAAATACTTACTTGTTGTACATGGTTCGTTCCATGATGAGTCGAGCTTCGCTTCCGATATCGTTCTGGGGTTATGCCTTAGAGACTGCCGCCCATATCCTTAATCTAGTCCCGACTAGGAAGGTTGCCAATACACCTGTGACAACCGTTAAAATTCGAGTCGGTTCTAGATTTGACTAAACTTAGTTGCATGTATAGGTATGACACATACTAGACTTAGTAACTAGAAGCTAAGTTATAACCTACTAGAAGCTTGGAAACACTTAGAACGATGGATAGTATATACTTAGATTTCACATTGATATGTAAATTCTACAACTACTTAACTTTAGTGGCTATCCATATTTAGGTCACTCTTTGACTCGAACACCTTTTCATGAATCATATACACACATCATGCATTTGACTTAGTACTAGAAATTAGGTCCGAGTCTCATTGGAACTTAAGTCAAAGTGGAAAGCTAGGACTAGTATACTTGATTCCTCAATTTCACTTAAATCTCGAAACCAGTACACAGAATGCCAATAAACCGATAAATAAGTTAGAAAAATTATTTATAACTATAAAAGAGTTATAATACCATAATATAAATTGAAGTCTCAAAGATTCTATTGATTTTGATATTCAAAGTTTAGCAAAATCCGAAAAACCCTAAAAGCCCCAAACTCAAATTTATAAACTTTCACACCTAAAACTCCATAAAATCTGTTATGAACCTTATAATATCACATCAACATAATTAAATTCAGGAAAATATCATCAAGGATAATAAAAATTAAGTCATTAACATTTACCCTTAATTTATAAGCCAAAAATCATGGTTTTATGGATAAAAGCTAGGTTAAGTTATATATTTTATAAAACTTTGATATTTTTTTATAAAAGATTTAAATATTATAAAGAGAAAGGAGAAATAGAGGATATTACACCTCAAAAGTTCAGATCCCTCTCTCCCCATATATCTCTCTCACACTCAAAAGGCATACACTACTTATTTTCACTCACTCTTCACTCCTCCTCTTTATGTCCTTCAAGAACAAGTTTTTCTCTCAAATTCTCTCTTTCTCTCTCAAACCCCATGAAATTCTCCAGCCAAGAACATCTCTCAACCTTCAAATCTTCATCTTCTAGGGTTGTTCTTCAAGGTAATCAAGAAAATCCTTCATCTTCCTTCACTTTCTTTCTTGTTTTAAAGTTTTTTCTTGCACTTCTCCTTCTTCTACACCATTCTTTATGAGCATTCATGAACATATCAATGAATTTCGAGTTTGATGATGATGGCGGTAGGGTTTCACCCAAGAACAACATGCACGTTGTATGATGGTGAAATCCAAGGAACAAAACCTATGTCAAACCCTAATATATGAATTTTTACATGTTTTGAAAATTCATCTACCTTATGTATTCAAGTTTATCCTATGAAAACATCACTATGAACAAAATATGTCCATGCATGGTCTTCAAACTGTGATGCATGTGATGAACATCAAGTTAAAGAGCTTGATGATCCAAGTATATTGTTAATAGTGCATGTAAATGATTTTATTCATAAAATAATCTAGAAATCCTTTTCTGTTCGAAATAAAATTTCCTCGGATTCCTAGTAAGATGATATGAGGATCTGGAAAATCCCAGGAGTTTTTATCATTTCTTTAATTTATTAAAATTGTTATAAGAAAACAAGGCCATAAATCATTTAGAATACTTTCTGAGGTCTATAAATCCTAGGTAAATTCGTGGATGACCCCTAAAGTAAATGATGACATATCAGTAAGGTTCATCGATTTTGGTTACTATTTGGTATGCTTTTGAATTTTATTTTTATTTAATTCAAATAAATCATAAAACCACTTTAGGGAATGTGAAAAGGCTATCTAAGATTTTTTGCAAATCCTACCACATATGGAATGCTAAAAAAAACTATTTTCAGAATTGTTCATAATGCATACCTATTTTTCCCTGATTTTGTATTTATAATGGACTAATAATAGGAAAAATAGTTCTACTAATCCAAAATTCAAGTAAATTTACTAGAAGACCTTATAATATTTTAGAACTCTAAATAAATATTTGGATGATTTCTCTATTAAGTATGTTATTTTTCTTCTATTTTCTAAGATTAAATAAACTTAAATACACAAAATCATATTACACTATATAAAAACCATCATTGGTGTTTTTCCCGGATTATGTACAATATAAATGAAGTTTACAAAAATTTTGGTAATTTACTTTAACTTTTTGATAATTATTCACCAATTAATGATTATTCAAGAGAATAAAACAAAGACAAATAGCAAGACTAACTGAAAAATATCTTTTATATTTTTCACAGCTTCTATATGTGTAATAACAGTGTTACAAAAAGTTTGGAAAATTTTAGAAACTGGTTTTTATTTATTTCCATTTTTGTTAGAATAAATGCACAAAAATCATAAAATCAGGATAAACTATTTATAAACCAATTTTTATATTTTTCCCAGCTTTCGTATGATTAATGGCAGTATTATAAAAAGTTTGGGAATTTTTATCATCTGGATGCTATTTTTAACAAATTTATATTATTATGAAGGCTTAAAATTTTGGAAAAATAGTTAATCACATCAAAAATTCAAGGGAAAATTTCTGAATGACCTCTGCTATATTTGAAACAAAAATGTAAAATTTGATGAATTTTGGAAACTGTTTGATAATATTTTTGGATTTTTAGGAATTTAAAACACCTTTAAATGTGTTGAAGTACCTTCAATTAATATTACAAAAACCTGGAAAATAATATCCAGAATTATCTTAATCACATGAGTTATAAAATATCACCATTTTAGAAAAAAATTTACCCATTTAATCAAAACCAATATTAGAACAAAAATTTGACATTTCTCTATATGTAGAATTTAGTATATTAGTATCAGATTTCGACATATAAACTCACTTCCGTGTGTTTGATGTTGTAGGATCCCAGTAGTAAAGGCATTGGTGTATTCCGAGGCAGCACTTGTAGCTACTTGAAACATTGTGAGTATTCACACCTTCCCCCTATTTTCGGTTTTTATGTTTTGGGGTGGAAAAGCATGTACAAATTATTTATGATTGATGTATTTGTATTGAATTGTATCAAACTTGATTGCTATATTTTGCTATATTTTGTTGTCTATGTGTATGTTATTGTTAAAACATGAAGCCTTATCGTCTTAAGTCCCTTCCACTTTACTCCAACCATTAAATATTCGAGCCAATGGTGATTATGAATAGCACTAATAGGAATTGACAACTCCTCACTCGTCCGATTGCTTGAGTGCATGATACCATATTAACTTATGGAACGATAAGCATAGATCTTGATAGGGCATCAGTCATAGGCTTGGTTGTGAACTTATTTTTTGCTCATATACATACAAACTTGTCATTTATTATGGCAACAAACTCGCTTATTAATTATAGCAATGAATTTTGTTTCTCATGATAGCAATAAACTTTGTTTCTCATTATAGCAATGAACTTTGTTTCTCATTATAGCCATAAACTTTGTTTCTCATTATAACAAGGGACTTTTGTTACAAGACACTTATTTACTTGTCTTAGCAACGAACTTGTTTGCTCATTGTAGCAACGAAACTTGTTTACTCGTTTTAGTAACGAACTTTATTTCCCATGACAATATGAACATTGCATCTCATTTGGGCAACATACTTTATTCATCATGATGACAATGAACTTTGTTATACAAACTTATTTACTCATTTTAACAATGTACTTTTATTTATGGAAACTTCTATCAAAATTTTGATTACGTTTCATTAAACTAATATTATTTTTAACCTGTGAGTACTCACCAACTATTTTTATAGATGACGCTCGTTTTACATGTGTTGAATCATAAAAAGTGACCCTCTTAACTTCAGCAACCGCAGCCAACAAGCACCCACAGTCAAGCTCCTTCATCAGCAACCGCATCCGAAGTCTCTACCTACCGCAATCACTCTTTGTTACTTAGTTCATTTTGTCTTACCATAAAACTACACAAACACCTAGGACTAGGATTAAAAGTTGACACAAAACCAGTCCATGCATCATTCAGAAACTCATCTGTTGTTCCAGGCTCCAAACTAGTTTGGATGCCTAAACTAATCGTGTAATTCTCAGGCTTTGTGCAAGGAGGAACAAGAAGATGAATGGTTAATCGACAGTGTCTGCTCCTTGCACGTGACCGGAAGGTTAGAATACCTTTGGGATTTCAGGCCAATTTGCAACGGTCGAAACGTTACATTCGACAACAATGCGAATGGAATCATCCGAGGTTACGGTGTACTCACTACGGGGAACTTTTCTATTCAAAAGTTTGTTTATGTAGAAAGCCTTAAACACAATCTCATTAGTGTTGGCCAACTATGTAAGGCAGGCCATCGAGTTGAATTTGATGATCATCTTTGTTATATAATGACAAGTGATAGGAACACATGTTTGATCAAGTCTTGATCTGAGGGTACTATGTATCCTCTGGATGTGTCTCTGATTATAGGCAAACCGCAGTTATGTTTCCTCTCCAAATCTGTATCCGAAGTCAGGTGGCTATGGCACCGCAAGCTAGTTAATCTCAACTTAAGATACATCAACTCCTTGGTCACTGGA
Source organism: Lactuca serriola (assembly GCF_051521515.1). Classification (NCBI taxonomy): domain Eukaryota; kingdom Viridiplantae; phylum Streptophyta; class Magnoliopsida; order Asterales; family Asteraceae; genus Lactuca; species Lactuca serriola. The sequence goes on along the minus strand of NC_136414.1, from coordinate 115,750,450 downwards.
GAACTAGTCATAGGACTCCCTATTCTCAAGTTCAGCAATGATACTCTCTGTTCTGCATGTGAATGTGGTAAGCAATCCAAAGCAAGTCACCTCATGGTGATTGACTCTTCAATTTCTGAACCACTTGAGCTCTTGCACAATGATCTCTGCGGTCCATCAACCGTAGCCAATCTCCATCACAAAAAGTACATATTGGTTATAGTAGATGACTTCACACGCTTCACATGGGTTTTCTTCCTAAGACTCAAGTCAGAAACACCGCATATTCTCATCAACTTCATCAAGGAAATAGAACTTCAGATCAAGCTGCCAGTAAGACGTATCCGCAGTGATAATGGAACCGAATTTACTAATCATCCTATCATTAGTTTCTTGGTGTCCAAAGGCATCACTCACAACTTTTCAGCTCCTTATACACCACAACAAAATGGAGTAGTAGATAGAAGGAACCGCACACTAGTAGAAGCAGCCAGATCCATGCTCAACTTCACAAACCTTCCTCTCTACTTCTGGGCTGAAGCAGTAGCAACCGCATGCTTTGTACAAAACCGAAGCATTATGTGCAACCGTGTCAACAAAACACCGTATGAGGGCCTTAACAACCGCAAACCAAATGTTCGCTTCTTTCATATCTTTGGGTGTAGATGTTTTGTGATCAAGAACAGAGATCAACTTAACAAATTTGCACCGAAGTCTGATGAAGGCATCTTTCTTGGCTACTCCACGAACAAGATTGCTTATCGAGTTCTCATCAGACGTACAAGGCTAATCATTGAAAGCTTCGATGTGAAATTTGATGATTCTCACATCCGCAATGCCCCTCCATCCATTGAAACCACCGCAATCATGGAAAGTGATATTCCTGCCTCTTCCGGTCCTTTAAATCTAGTTGAAGTCAATTATGATGATCTTTTCGACCCTATTGAAACGGCGAAACTATCCGAAGTTCTTGTGTCACCGGCCGCTCAACAACAACACGCTGATTTTTCTGGTACATCTCCATCCGAAGTAGCATCTCTCTATACTTTCACCTCTCCGGTTGAGGGGGAAAGCTCTACTCCGGAGCAAGCAACAACCATCGAGGTTCGAGTACTTGATGCTGCTCAAGTTCCTATCTGCAGAGAATCATTACCATCTAACGTATCTTCGGATTCGGATGATGAACTCATAGAGAACATTGACACAAGAAGCAATTCAAGGATTATCACTCTCCCATCTGCAGTCCAGGGGGAACCTTCTCAGGTTCTAGAGGAACTCCCTTCAGCAATCCAGGGGGAACCTCTCCAAACTGCTCAAGAAAATTCCATTCTCGTTCCAATAAGCCAAGATGATTCCATAGGATGTTCTCAAATCTAGGGGAACTGCAATCTCCAACCGAAGAAACTTCTAATATTGAAGACATTCCCTCTACCGCAGCTGCTGATCATCTACAACCCCGTCTACATGTATGGACGAAGGACCACCCACCAGGTCAAATCATTGGCAAGCCATCCGTAGGTATCCAAACTCGATCTGCCAAGGACTTATCCGATCATTGTCACTACGCAACATTTATGTCCTCAGTCGAGCCTCGAACGATATCATCCTTGGATGATATCATCTTTGGATCGACTTATGCTTGTACAAATGGTGACCACCTTATGCTTGTACAAATATATGTGGATGATATCATCTTTGGATCGACTGATCAAGGAATGGTGGATGAATTTGCTAAGCTCATGACAAACAAGTTCAAAATGAGCATGAATCGAGAGATTAACTTCTTTCTAGGACTTCAAGTGAAATAAGTTCCGCAAGGAATATTCATTCATCAAGAGAAATACACCACTGAACTATTGAAGAAATATTCTATGGACAACTATTCTTCAGCTAAGGTCCCCATGGCCTTCGGATATAAGATCTCTGTTGATCCCTCGGGCGAATCTATGGATCACAAGACTTATAGAGGTATCATAGGCTCTCTAATGTACCAATTTACTGTGATTCTGAAATTGCTATAGCGATTTCTCACAATCCTATTCAGCACTCCAAGACCAAGCATATTGAACTATGGTATCACTTCATCAAATACCACATCCTGAAAGGTAACATTGAACTCATCTTTGTCCATACTCATGAAGAGATTGTTGATGTCTTCACAAAGGCAATTGACTCTACCAAGCTCAACACTTTCTTACAAATGTTAGGAATGATGAATCCGGACACTCAATTCTTCTTGAATTGATAGGTACCGCAGACCATCCTTGGTCTCTATTGCGGTCCTAACTGAAAGTTACTTATAATAAATGGTTTTGGTATATCCTGTGTACCACAGTCTATGTACCGCAACCATATATTATATTTATCCTTCATTGGGCCTTCTTTTTTGTTATTACGAACTTATTGTACAAGTGCTCTCCTCAGTTTCTTCTACTGCAACCATATATCTACCCATCCACAATGGCAAAGGATTCATCCGCAATGAAGTTCCCATCCGCAGTCACATTGATAATTTCTCAACTGATCCATTAATTCTTAAATTATGGTGTGCTATTTAATGATCATTCATTAAATAAAACATTAAATAAAAACATTCCTTGAGAAACTGTCTCATTCTCCTTTTTTATAAACCTTATGTCTGACGTATTTTAGGTATGATGACAAAAAGAACGTTTTTCCATAAATACATCCTTAATCTGTCTTTTCCTCATACCCAGCACGTCTCATCCGTTACAACTTCTTTTCCCCTCACCACATGATCACCTGACGTGATGTTGTACGTCTGATTTTTCATTAAATGCAAACCCTTTTTGGTAAATCTCAAAATCTTTTTAAAACAGTTTCATATTATGTGGCTGAGATTTAATTTCCAATTCAAAAGAATCCCCCCAAACGACCTTTTACCTTATCCTTTCTTTTTACCTAGGGTAAAAAACAGTTACTGTTCAAATCCGTCCCTATATAAACTCTTCTTCTTCTTCCCCAAAACCACTTTATGCTCTCTGAACATTGAATCTTCCTCCTAAAATTCCTTCAAGCACTCTGTTTTCTACTCTTTCTCTCAAGATCCTACAATGGTGAAATCCGGTGTATCCAAGAAACAATCCAAGGCATCTGGATCAGTGAACCCTACTGGTTCAGACTCTCCCACGATTGCTTCAAGCAACTTTCGAGCAGTGTTCGAAGATCATTCATCCTACAATGCTCCGATCAAGATGATGATCAAGTTTCTAAAGAATCACCCCCTATTTGGCCCCTTCGATGCTTTCACAGTTGTTGTCCCAATCTCAACCCTTTTCGAATGTGCCTTCTCAGCCTATCGCCCACTCGAAAACCCACAAGAAGTTCATCTTAACCTGGTTAACGATTCTTTGGTCATTCTGTCCAAAGAAAAGTTTCTTTCTGCCATTAACCTCCTTTTTCATCCCTCCATCAAGATTTTCACCGCATCCACGACGGACGTTACTTCTGCACTTTACCAAATGGGATATCAGAAGAAGAATAAAGGAATTGGGGAATTCAAGAAAAACCAACTGCCTGTAGTCTGGCAATTCGTTTGCCATTTCGTCATCCGCAATCTATCCGGCAGAACCGGAGGCACGGATAATATGGGACTCAAACTTCTAGAGCTGGTGTGGAGTATTTTTACTGGTCATGACGTGAACTACGGGCAGATCCTTTGGGACGACTTTCATCAATACATTCCCAAGGAGAGCACAAGGGAGAACCCAACCGAACTCACTTTTGCAAGGTTCTGGTCCCTCTGCATTTCAGACCTTCATGCGGATGCAGGGATCAACATGGGCAGTGACATCAATTTCTTTGTCACCAAGGATCTCAAAAGGTACAATCCCTCATCTGATCAATCTATTTTTCGACGAATTCGAAGACTTCCTACCCACATTCTTTCCGCTCTTGGTCTTGAGACTGCTAATGTCTCAGATCATATTGAGGCTACGGAAGGTATTGACCCATACCTTCCTACCCCGCCTCTTCAAAATCCATCCGCAATCATTAACCTTGAAGGCACTGTAGTCCTATCCTCCACAACTCTCTCCAACATTTCTCAATCCCAAAGATGCAAGCATAAAGTCTCTGCTCTTCATGGCCCCCAAAACACCAAGAAACAAGGAACTCCTAAAAAGGATGCTTCTAAGCCCTCTAAGAAAATAAAAACTCCACCAATGATCACTATTGTCGAACCAAGTAGATATGTCTGTAGCAGCGATTCTGATGAGGATGATCAACCCATTGCAATCCTCAAGAAACGTAAAACCGATCCCACTAGCCATATGCGTGACCGGATTGATACCTCAGCCTCTCAACAGGCTCCGGTAGTCCTTGGGATGGTTGCACATCCATTTGAAGCAACCATCGTATACCACTCAGGCGCAAGCAGTTCGTCTGATTCACCGCAACGAGGAGACTCCCCCCCATTTCATTCCCAAGAGGATAATAATGGTTCTCGCCCTAAGGTATCCAGGGCTTCTTGACTGCATTTGTTTTCACCTGAGGAGTTGAACTCCATCCTCTTGAACGTAACCCATACACTTCAAACACCTTCCCAACCGCAGGGCACTTCTTCCGCCTATGTCGGAACTGAGTCGAGGCCAAACTTGACTACGGGTCAAGGAGACCGAGGAAGCTCAAGAAATCCTACTCTGCTTACATCTGTAACATGTGGTTTAGGCACGGTGAGCACAAATGTGCAAGGATCCGTGGACCCGAAGGACACTTCGGTGCGATACAAAGGATTTGACGGTGAAGACTCGAATGACTCTTGGTTGAACTACAATCTGGTATTTGAAGCCGACATTCAAAAGTATGCCGCTTTCCGTAGAGCATTCCAAGCACGCAAAGATCAACAAATCAAGCAACAGTAGCAGAAGGAACAAGAAATCCAAGTTGTGGCTAAGTATTGGGCAGATGCAATTAACAATGCCAATACCGTAGCCACCATATTGAAAGTTCAAGACTGGATGTCTGAGATGGTCGAAACTCTTCACAAGGCTCAGTTAGCAACTGCTAATCAAAATGCTTCTAAAGTTCCTCCCACTCCCACTATCCAAGAATCACAAGAAGAAGGAATCGCAATAGAAGTGAGCTCTGCTCCCACCTTCGGTTTTGATGATGCTGATCTACAAGAGGTAACAAACCCTCTCCCTCTGATGATCTTATGATGTTTGATGAAGAAGAAGAAATTAGTGGCTCTCACCATTCAACTTCAAAGCCCAAAGAGAAGAAAAAGAAGAAGAATGATGTCACTCGTAAAGAATTTTTGAGCCTACAACCAAAGGTTGATCAAATCCTTGCTGCGGTCAAGCCAAATTCAACCGCAACCATAAGACACCCCCGAACCGCAGTCATTGATTGAACGGTTAGAGCGCTTGGAAACTCGTGAGAGATTGGCTACTGAGTGTATCTCCCTCAAAGTAGAAATGGGAATCTGGTCCCTAGACAACAATCGACATGCAGATCACAAGGACTTCATGACTGTTGCGGAACGCCTCATCTCTGAGGTAACTGCAATCAAGAAAGACCTTCAAGTAGCCATTGCGAATCAAGCCTCCCAATCTTAAAAGCTAACCGTTGAGACTCATACTGCCTATGAGTCCACGATCTCAGTCCTTCAAGATACAATCAACTGCCTGCAACGATCTTTGTCCACAAATTTCTATGGCCCCAAAATCCTTCAACTCACCAAGGAAATTCACCGGATGCTCTTCAACTCCACCATCCCCAACAATTAACAACTGGCAGATGCCCTCAAAGCTCAATTTCAGGAAGTTTTTGCCAAAGTTGATGGCCTTCGACAATGGCTTGAGGAAGCTCCTGGGTTTCTTTCCTCAAGAGGGGGAAGTGAAGAAGAAGTCCATCACTCCAATCACTCCATCTCACAACATCAAAGTCCCCCCATCACTACAGAAAAAATTCCTACACCTCAACCTTCACCGCAACCATCTCATCATACTCCACCTCATAACACTCCACCACAAGAGGAGATCTATCCTGAGAAACCAGAGACTCCCCCTCGCTTCAAAAATCTTGCGGACCACATGTCCTCTCCAAGATCAAATGATTCTCCTGCCACCACCCAAAGGAAAAAAGATTGGAAGGCAGCTAAACTTGCGAAGCTCATATGGAGAGAATGCGGTTTTGATACTATCACAGATGAATCCTTGATAAACTCTTGGATCAATCCTTACCGCAGACTGTTGGATGACGATTACAGACCTCACCTCACCTATGTTAAACCCCCTTCGGATGGATACTGGGATGTCCCAATCTCTCTAAATGCCAGATACTTCACAGTATTTGAGCAATTCGACCGCAGTCTTCCAGACCTCAAAAGACTGCCAATGGAATTTGAGAGACTTAGTCTTTTTTATGCTAAGCCTGCTTCTCCCATTGAGAAAATATGCTCTAACGATAGACCATCCGCAGTCAAGAACTACAAGATTAGGAAGTTCAAGAAGGCTGACTTCATCCAGTACACTCTCACTAGAAGGGAGCACGACTATGTCCGCACCCAAGCTGACTTCCCCTGTATGAATCCGGAAGAAGTCTTTCTCATTGCAAAGGTGTTCTAGAACAAGTCGGAGAAGCACCGAAGATGAATATTGCACTTGAAAGGGCTAATACCTTATTGAAGGAAACGGTTTGTGATTTTGCTAAAATCGACGCAGACATCTACCCCACCATTGCCAAGAAATTTGATCTGCCATCACTCGACCCTGCACCAATGCCCTCCGAAGGCTATGAAGAAAGATCCTTAGGTGCAACCAACTTCCCTGAACTCGGAGTCATTTTCAAAAGGAAGATCGATAATGTCAAATACTTCATTCCTATGACTTCCATGCATCGCCTCACCAAGAAGCAACTTGATATCTGCCAAACCGTAGTTGAAAAATCAAAGCACACTACTGCAGAAGTCAAGTTTGAGATTTTAAGGAGAATCATTTGGTTGGAAAACATCAGGAAGTTTTGGTGGATCCTAATCAAGTTTCTTAAACTTGATAGCTGAACAAAAGTTAAAGAGGTCACGTAGGGGGAAATTTTTGAATCATAAAACGTGACCCTCTTGAACTTCAGCCGCCGCAGCCGACAAGCACCCGCAGGCAAGCTCCTTCATCAGCAACCGCATCCGGAGTCTCTACCTACCGCAGTTACTCTTTGTTACTTAGTTCATTTTGTCTTACTGTAACCCTCTCTATTGACCAGTATGCCTTGCATGGCTACTCTTAGAGAGTGAATATAATGTAACTCCTTGAGTCTCTATAAATAGAGCTCATTCTCTTGTATTCGTAACGCATCTATTATTCTAAATACACATCTCTGAAGTTATATTTTCTATCTCTCTTACTCATACTTCTTACTCTCACATAACCGATTACAATCTCTCTTCGGAGGAAGTCTTTTGTGACTTAATCATTAAGTTTGATCTAACTTATTAACTTGGCTTGAATGCATTCCTCGTTATGAATCAACTTATGTGTATACTTGATATAACAATTGTTGTCATTTCCATTTCTTTACTTTTCCGCAACTAACTCTCTAACCATCTAACTCTAAATATTATTGTTGAGCTTTTAGATCCTTCGAGATTAACTATTCTGCAATATACTTGTTCTAATGTTTGTTCAAGTGTGTCTCAAAGTTTTTCTCTCAACAACATGCTTTTTCAGGGATCATGTAGTAAGAGGCACGTAGTGATACATTACTTTTAGGAGCATTCGCATGTGTTGTATTTCAGTTTACATTGTAATTTCTTTTAAAAATTTGTATAGTAAATTTGTAATGATTTTAATACTATGGTTGGTGTTATCTTTTAACTTTTGTTATGAGACCCTTTGTACTGCCACGCCTCGTATTTCCGCTTTAGCGGGGTGTGACAACACCTCATGAGATGTGGACAGAGAAGGTTCTGTGACAACCCGAAATTTCCATTTGTGTTAACGCCGTAATTAAGTACGTCAAAAATTAGCCAAATTTATCCCAAAATATTTTTGACCGAATTTAAACCTGTAGGAATATTTTAAATAATATTCGTCAAGCGAACCAAAAATAAGGAGGCATAAGTTAAAATTTTCCGTGTTTAACGGAAGTCGCGAAATACCCCGTTTCCGGTTGGTGTTGGGTGGACCCCCACCCAGGCTGTAAACTCAACCCTATATATGGGTTGAGTGGGTTTCATCCCAACCTTTTTCACACCTTAGACACATCCTCTCTCTACTTTCTCTCTCTACAAATCGGGTTTTGGTCAAAAATCGCCCTTTCGAGCTTCAAAACAGTAAGTTAACCTTCCTAGCTTGTTGTTTAGCTTATCACACTTGCAAATTCGTGGCTTAAACATCCAAAAACCCCAAGAAAAAGAGTTTACGGTTTGGGAACATTGCAAAACCTTAAACCCATTGAAAGAGGGTTTTGATGCCCAAAAACCCTCCCATAACCTTTCTAATGCTTAGTTATGACTTGGGGACTTGCACATATGATCTTAGAACACCAAAACTTTGGCTTTTGAGGAGTAAACATGAGTTTACGGCCCAAGAACACTCTTGGACCGTAAACCCCTCTTCATGAGCCGTGAACACCTTTTAAGGTGTTAAATTTGACCTTAAACACCTCCTATGGCTTGGAATAATGTCTAGAACCAACCACCATTTCATTAGGGACCTTAAACTTGAAGGAAACCATGATTCTAGGAGTTTACGGTCGTAAACCCCCCCAAGGATTGGTCCATGGGCCGTAAACTCCCTTAAAGTGGTCAAATGGTGCCCTAACTTCCTTCCATGGCTTATACATTGGACTAGAACCACTTGTTCTTAACCTAGGACCACCAAAACACAAAATAAAAGGGTAAGTAAGAGTTTACAGCCGTAAAATCTATCTTTACTGCCGTAAACTCCCCATAATGGTCCATTTGATGGTTTAATCCCTTCCAATGCCCTAGCATTAAACCTAGCCTAATTCCTCAAGTGTTGTAAGACCTTTAAACAACCAAGAACACACCACCCATGAGTTTACAACTATAAACTCATGGTGGATATGGTTCCAAAACTGTAAACACCCCTAAACACTACTATTTGAGGAGTAAACTCCAATGTGAGTCCATACACACCTTATATGCAACCCTTGGTACTCCTAGCACTTGTAGCAAAGAGTTTTCATGTAGGAGGACGTCCTTACTTGCTTAATTAGTTAATAATGACTAATTAGATACTTAAATGTATCATTAAATGTTAAATAGGATTCGCGTGTGTGGTCAAGTCCTCACTTGACACTTACCATCCTATACCGTCCATCCATCCGGATCGCCAATGTCAGGTGAGTTCATACCCCTGAATTAATCTTTTAACTGATTTTAACTGCTTTTATAGGGGGGAATACAAGTTGAACTGTACAGCTATTAGATAAATCACATGTGATTAATAACTGTATAGCAAAATAGATTTTTGCATGTTAAACTGTTTTATCCAGCTTAAGATTTCCAAATCATGTTTTCGAATCTTGTTAGAGTATGAATATCTTTTTTTTAGTTCATTAAAGGTTATCCATAGTTTTTTAAAGTTTTTTTACTAAAGAGACATCCAGTCGTAATTTCTTATCAAAAGTTTTCTTCACTTAAACCACTTTATACAAATCATTTTCAAAGCTGTTTATGAAAGGTTTTTCAAATGATTCCAAAGATTTTCAAAACTTGTTTTACAAAATGACATCAAGTTGTAAATTTATTATGTATGAAAGTTTTCCAAAGGTTTCGTCAAAGTTTTCCTTCTATGCTTTTACTTCGTTAAATGAGCGCCTATATTTGTATAGTTATATAAATAATGTTTAAAGGACTTAGGAAGGCTAGTTCGCCCTATTTCCTTTTCCTCGTTGGGATGTGGTCTGGTGGGTATCGGTTATCCGTCCGAAGGTCGTTTAAACATTAGTTATATAACATGTATACATATATGGACATAAAGGTTTCCATCGACCAGTTCATTTCCCTTGGGTAGCAAGGGCATCCTTCCATTCATCATTCGTAGATCAGAAACACTAGTAACTATTATAGGAATAGTTAGGAGATTCGATTTACTCTCTCTAGTATAGAGAATTCCAAAGGAGTCAGTTCATTCGTTAGTCTATATCAATATTCCAGTACTTACAATAGAATTCAAAATACGAGATGTATCTTCAAGACACGGATCTCCCCGTCGTCAAGTTGGTAACCAGAGTCTCCTGGAGGGAGAGTCGGCATTGTGTGTATAGATCTATACGGGACTGACACTCCCACACCCTGACTGCTAGCTATAGTCCCCGGCCTACCAAGCCAAGGGGTGACAAATGTCACATTCATTCCGACACTTGCAGGGCATCAAGTACTCTATTGTCGATAAGTATGGTTATGAGTATCTCTATGTTTACCTTATAATTCGTGGCCTTAAGGTAACATGGTATTTCGAAACAACCCACTTAGGATTACCGGATGTTTTAGACTTTACTAGCTGTGTCGTTCATTCGATACTGTCTGGAGTCTGTATTTCCTTGTTTTAGACTTTGCTAGCTGTGTCGTTCATTCGTTACAGTCTGGAGTCTGTATTTCCTTGTTTTAGACTTTGCTAGCTGTGTCGTTCATTCGATATTGTTTCGAGTCTGTATTTCCTTGTTTTAGACTTTGCTAGTTGTGTCGTTCGTTCGATACTGTCTGGAGTCTGTATTTCCTTGTTTTAGACTTTGCTAGCTGTGTCGTTCATTCAATACTGTTTGGAGTCTGTGCTTCCTTTGTTAGACTGAACCAGGCATATCATTCATTCGATACTCTCCTGGAGTCTATGATTTCTACTGCCTTAGTCAGCAGTATTACTGCTGAGGCATATGTTATTTTTCCCCTAGTATTTTTACTAGTGATATTCTCATATTTTCTTTAAAGTCAATACCGTATTTTGGTAATGATAGTATTTCGGGGAAAATTACTCCTTAAAACATAAGTCTGTCGGGTCTTGGTAGAAGACTGCTTTTATTTAGAAAATATAGGATTTTCTGGAAAGGACGCTAATACACCGTAGATTCTAAATTACTATCTTTCATAAAGTTATTTTGAATAAAAATGCGTACTTATACAAATGACACTAAATACTTATGGACTCACCAACATTATAAAAATGCTGATACTCGCTTTAAAAATAACTTGTATTCTCAGGTCAGCAATAGACAGGTACATCCCGGGAGGTTTTGGGAAGACAGCCTAGAACCAAGCTACATCTTCTTATGTTCTGTATTTATTTTGATGTTGCGATGGCTTGTAACCTCTGTAAAATTATTACTATTAATTCAATGGTTGTTGTACTTTGATTACTATACTGCATATGTTGTGATACTTGACATGACGTCATCCACCCCAAAACGTTTCCGCCGTTCCGGTTTTGGGGTGTGATAGATTGGTATCAGAGCATTGTTCATAGTAAGCTCAGTATATCAATTCATAAAAGATATACAACCTATAAATACATAGGGATAAAACACTCTGATCAAGAATTATACTTTAAAATATAACCATATTTTACAAAAGTATAAGAACACCCAAAATCTAAACACCCGAACAAAGTATCACAAGAAGAACAAGAATAAAAGTCTTCGGATGTTGAGCATTACCGTCAAAACTAGGCAGTTATTTAATCGTAAGCTGGAATAAATGTAACCTGATCAACTACATTTATTCGAGATGCGATGAACGTGTGCTTGGGAGTGATAATGGTGTTGCAACAGGTCTGAAACTTACCAAATAGGAATGCTAGAGCCAAACATAAAGTTTAAAAATACTATGGGAGTATTTTGGAATACTAAAAGACTCACATTAAACCAAAAATCATATTCACAAGTTAAGAATCAAACAAGAAATTAAAATACCATAGGGGTATTTTAGGATCCATAGATAACCTTGTGTGAAGAACTAAAAAGATCCTTATTGATATACCTATGATTACAAAGGGTGTACTTCCAAGATTATGCATAGTAAGGATCCCATAGGCTAAGAATGTGTGGTTTCGCTCTACTTCCTTTTCCTTGTTTGGATGTGGATATAGAGTGTCACATATTCGAAGGCCTATCGGATCTAAACTATATATAGTTTGTGTACCCTATGTATTTGTAGCAGGACTCGATATGGATCACCCAGTGAAATGTTAATAATCTCTTAGGATTCTCTAGACATTTCCATTCTCGCACAAACCCTGTAGAAAACCTTATCCACTTCAGTGTTCGACAGAAAAGTCAATTCTGACCTAGAAGAAGTTCATTGAGAAGATTTCCAGCTTGGAAATAAATGCACTAGGACGCGACTATTGAAGCCACCAAGTTCCTATACCTTTTAGGGACACCGGTGGGAAATCCGCCTGAACTTCCGAGATTTCCAGTCATCCATCTTGAAGCAATGACACTCAGAGTCAGGATCAGAAGTAAGACGAAGTAGAAATTCAATATGTCTTCATGAGAAGAGAACCCTAGGTAACTACCCGAAGAAAACCAATGCCGATCCCACTCAAGGATAAGAGGTAGATAGAGGGAGCCAGTACATGGAACCCGAGAAGTGTCTTTTCCTCGTTATTGTCATGCTTACACACCCATAAAATAATATAATTTAGTGAGTTAGTGATTACACTACTCACACTATGTGTTAGGTAAATCGCCTTTTTCCCGTCGCAAGTAATACGATTAGATCGGATTTCAAAACCTAACTGAGAATGTTTAGTCATAAGTCTTCATGAGCCTTTCTTCCCACAGTCTTTTTTCCGAACTGTCCTCAGATCTTTCCAAAGTCGGAGAGTGAATCTCTCCAGTATAAAGATAATGTAGTAGGAACGACTCCCATCTTATGGCTTTCCGATACTCTTACTCTTACCTTGAATACCCGGACTACATCATAGGGATGTAGGTCGACACTCAGACAACCAACATCCGAGGCGCGGGAAAATTTTATGCCTAATATAGTAAGGATAGATACGTCTAGAGTTAAACATCGTCTCTCATCAGCTTGTGTTCCTTTCCGTGTAGGAAAACCATGCCTCCGAAGAAACGTAACCAATCCGCTGGCAAGAAACCGACTCTCCTATTCGATGAAGCTACGTTCCAAGCTGTAGTCTCAACAGCCGTAGCAGCTGTCATGGCTCATCTGAATGCTAACAACGCCAATGTTAGTAGGAGCCCTATCGAGATTCCCGATCCTAGTAATGGACGATAGAAACCAACACCTACGTACCCACCCACCCAAGAACCTCAACCAACTCCACTGAAGAGAAAGTTCAAGAACGAGGAGGGAAGTACCTCGACTCAAGGACCTTCCGAGGGGCAACGAGCTGAGACAGTCAGTACCCCTGCCAACCCTTCCATCTCGACACCTAGAAGACCATACCTAGGAAGCCTCCCCCACTGCAGCAAGTGTAGCTACCATCATCATGGTATCTGTCAAGAACTCTTGTGTGCTAGGTGCAACAGGAAGGGACATACCTCTCGTACATGCAGAGCCCCGGTTGAGTCCATTACTTCAACCACCAATGTGGGGGCCAGTCCAGTATGCCACCTATGTGGTGAAATTGGACACTTCAAAATGGACTGCCCAACTGAAGGAAACGACAAGGGCATAGGAGGAGTCTAACTCTAATGCCTAGGGAGAAGCATCAAGGAACCCTGTAGATTTTGGTACGTCTCTCAATCTCAGATAAGTAACCGAAAACATTAATAGACTAATTCTAAATGTAATTGCTCTCCCGTTAAGGCGAAAGTCGCAGCACTGTTGTAAGAATTCAAAATTTCATCAGGTAAAGCTATAATGGCTCGGTATATACGTTAAAGCCATGTATAATTAAGATGGATAGACCTCGAGTGAGTGATGCTGCCCATTTCCTGTTCCTTGTTTGGTTGTGGATTTAGGGCGGAGTCACTCAATCAACAGTCCTTTCCACCTTAATTATACATGACTAGTGTATACTAGGCGATTATAGAGAGGCCTCATGAGAATCCATACATGAAAAGTACATTATTCCAAAACCTCGGGACCCTCTATAGTTCCACGTCGACTCTATCGGTCCAAGTATCCACGACAGTGATACCATGGATGAAACCCGAGACGCCAAGAACTTGTGTGCCCGTTCAGCATACGGCCCTATCGACCCTCATTCTATGTCATGTCGAGGTATACCAGCTTCGACGCCTCTATCAATCATGGTTTGACTTAGTGCAACCATGTGTAAATTCCTAGTGATGTGTAAAAAGAACTTTCACCGTAGCCATTTCGGCGAATAAAAGTGCTTCTGAACTTAATAATAAAACCCAATGCGATCCGCCAGCCGTCACTCTTATCTAAAACCATCCGAAATACCCCTGGGTAGGGTATCACGCGCTGTTAACCAACCGTTTTCTTAGATAGATAGAACCCAAAGCGAAAGACACTGCATATATTCTAGAAGACGATAACCACCCGAAACCTACTCCGTAGATCCCCCAGAAAGACCCTTCGCACCTCACAACCAGGTTCGTGAATCAAGAGAAAGAACACATGGGATTAACGTACTACTACTGAGTATATGCATTATAGTGGTATATAATTCAGATCAATAAGATTTAAGATGTGTGCTTCCTCCCTACACCCTGTTCCTCGTTGGGTTGTGGGTCTGGGGTGGAGTCTCACAACTGAATAAAAGTGCTTCTGAACTTAATAATAAAACCCAATGCGATCCGTCAGCCGTCACTCTTATCTAAAACCATCCGAAATACCCCTGGGTAGGGTATCGCGCGCTGTTAACCAACCGTTTTCTTAGATAGATAGAACCCAAAGCGAAAGACACTGCATATATTCTAGAAGACGATAACCACCCGAAACCTACTCCGTAGATCCCCCAGAAAGACCCTTCGCACCTCACAACCAGGTTCGTGAATCAAGAGAAAGAACACATGGGATTAACGTACTACTACTGAGTATATGCATTATAGTGGTATATAATTCAGATCAATAAGATTTAAGATGTGTGCTTCCTCCCTACACCCTGTTCCTCGTTGGGTTGTGGGTCTGGGGTGGAGTCTCACAACTGAACATCCCGTCGATCTCAATTATATACGGCTTGCATACACCAAGTATTAGTGGTTAAGCCAAGTATGAGCTCTACCACGAACCTCATAGTAAAACCCTTCATCCTATCCCATAGAGTAGGAACTAGAGTCAAGAGAACTATTATGGGTTGAGCTACTAAAATGACCGCAAATCCGAAATTTTTTATCATCCCGATTAAGCCAATATAGTAGCTAACACCCTCAGTTGGTAAAGAAATCTGAGTCGTAAGAGTCAAGGACATTGACTGCAACCATCCATTCACGCTTAATCCCACGAATTAAGCATCTCAGCAGAGATCCTGAAAACCTAGAAACTGCAATAAGATAAGCTCTGAGAAGAGTGGATGAGGAAATTAGAAGTTCCGATTAACGGAACCCTATAATCTAGACATAATCTAAATCAAGGAAACTTGGAACCACCGGAAGAGTAGTTGCAGAAGATGCTCGCACTACTCAGGCACTTCGTCCACCCCGTTACCGACGAGTAGTGCCTAGGACACTCCGCCTCCTCACGTGGAATAAGTCATCGTCGCCCTGTAGACGATAGACTGCATTCTCCGAAGTGAATACTAGAATGCCAAGAACCACATGATAACCCCCGCAGCCAAAAATACTTGTATAAAGTACGAAAGTAGGTGGCGTTAAGCATTATAACCCTGATCCCGAATAGATTATAGACTGGACACCAGTCTAGGTGTTAGTCGATTGGTTATACAAGAGCACGCTGTTGAGCTGAAGATCTGTTTTATATTGCGTCATTGGGCTCGTTTATTAAACCTTTTATTTTGTACTCCGGTTTGGGCCTGTCCAACCGAGAGCCTTTTAGGTTTATTATATAAGTATATGCTTGCATGCATATTAGGTTAATGTTTAAGAGAATTACGATAGCTTTACAGTATTCTTTATCGTTCTTGTAAACCTACTAATCCTCTACAGTTGATGTTCTTGATCGAGCTCTTCTGAGAGTTATTTTATAATCATTCGACACGTTTGATTCATTCTTGACTTGTTCTTTATTTACGTGTTCTTGTTGTTTAATCATTAATTACCTGTTTGAGATCTAATCGATCTTCAAGATTAAGTTTTAATCTCATCAATTGGTATCAGAGCAGGAGGCTGTGTAATCGATACACATATTTTCTGTGAAAAGGTTTCAATTAGGGTTTTTCCGCAATTACTGATATTTATTGAGCCGTCATCTCATTATTGACGTATCTTGATATTTATTGTTTTGCCCTAATCTGATTTATTACAAGTCTGATCTTTAAACAGGTTTTTCGATCATAATGGACGAGTCGCAATCAAACCCCATCAATATTCCAACAGCATCGGTTCAACCACGAAGATTCCAATCCTATATACCCATGATTATGAAGTCTGGGCGCATCACTTCGAAGACTACGTTATAGGATCCGAGGATAATGGATACCTCACATGGGAAGCAATCATTAATGGACCTTTTTCTCATTCTGCAACGTCAAGGATTATCAAAACTCAAAAGGAGTACAATGATCTGCTGAAGGATGTAAAAGATATTGCACAAGATGAAAAGGATAAATTCCAGTGCAATATCAAGGCGCTAAGATTGATCAGATTCGCCCTTCAGTCCCACACTTTCAGGTTGGTCAGCTCATGCACGACGGCAAAGGAAGTTTGGGATAGACTTCGCGAACTGTACTCTACAGACGAGGATCTTGAACATTCTATCCAAACCTTGCTCTTATCTGAGTTTGGAGAATTCAGGCAAGGAGCCGAAGAAACTGTGACCCAGACGTTCGATCGCTTCAATCATCTTCTCAGCAGGATGATCAAACATGACATCGAAAGGAAGCTTATCAAGCAGAAGGTTACGTTCTTAAATGGTCTAAGGTCAGAATGGAGAGTAGTGGTGTCAACGGTTAAAGCCCATGAGCAGTTTAAATCATACTCTTTGGCGAAACTGGTGGGTATTCTCAAGTCCCAGGAGAAGATTGTGTTGCAGGAAAATAACGTTGTTTCAAGCCTAGGTTCACTGGCCCACTTGTCAAAAAGTAAAGCTGTGATGGAGGATGAAGACCTCAACTTGGAGGAGTATGACCTCACGTCTGAGGATTATGCTATGATGGTGTCTAACCCCAAGAGGTTCATTAAGAAGAGATTCCCCAGCAACAAAAACCGAAACTGGCAGGGGAGTTATAGTTCAGAAAAGGTTAACAATGAACCAAAGGTTGAAGAGCCCAAGAAGGAACCGAGGGCAGATGGTGATTCTGGAGTAAGCTGTTACTACTGTGGTGGGAAAAACCACTATGCTAAGGATTGTGTCCTCAAAAAGATGGCTGAAAAGGACGAGGAAAAGGATGAGGAAGCCTTGTTGTAGAAAAGGCTTGATGAGATGAGAAAGAAGAAATCTACCGCTAACCCTTCCATGAATGCTCTAATTGTGCAGGGTTCGGTTGCAGATGACGAGTTCGGTAGCATGGAAGTTTGGTCAACCGACTCAGAAGACGATGAAGTGAGGAAGCCTACTCATGGAAAGGCTTATGTGGCAAAGGAGGAGAGTAGTGGAGGAAGGTGCTTCATGGTGTCCGATGTATCTCAGATGAGGGGATACAACACTGATGGTGGAAGCAATGAACCAAAGGAGCAGCAGGATATGTGCTTTACGGCCAAACCGCTCAGCGTGCAGTTCAACGAGCTCGATGAACTGATCAAAAAGGTACAATCGGTTTTCATTTCATTTAAAGTACCACAATCCTCATATGAGAAAGAACTAAAAAATGTTAATACCAGAATTTCTCATCTACATAGTAGTTTAACTCAAACTCGAGTCACCAATTCTAACCTAACTGATCAATTAAGCAGGGTGTCTTCGAAGAGTGAGGAGCGGCGGATGTGGATCGAGTTGAAGGAGTCTGAATTAGTTAAAATTAAAGACGAAAACATTTATTTACAAAGAGACAATTTAAAGTTGTTAAAACAGCGGAATGTTTTTTGTTTAATTGCAAAACGTCTTTATTCTAATATTACTCAGCTTCACTTGGACTGTGAAATAGGCCAAAAGATCCATCGCATGATTTTGCCCTTCCTTGAGTTTAAGGAGGATGAAATCGATGCTGAAGCTTATAATTATGAGAGTGTGATATCGTCTGATGACATTAATCCGACCTACATGTATGGAATGGACAAAATAGAATCTTTCATTAAATCCAAGGACCACAAGGACATGCTTAAAAACCTTTTGGATGAAAATGATAGACTTAAACTGAGAACCGAAACCATACAAAAATTTGACTCTTTAAACGCCAACTTTAGCTCAGAAAACAAAATTGATGTTGAAAATGCATCTGAGCTTAATGAGGACGACAACATGAGTGAAATTTCTGTAGAGGACACGGTTGACTGCTCAGAATTTGTAAAAAGCGAACCTGAAAACCACAAGAATCTAATTTCTGAAAATTCAGTGGAGTTCGCTCGATTGTCCCAACAAAAGTCCCCGATCTTAGCAGAGAAAGCGGTTGTATATCAAAAGGTCAGGACCACTCCAAATCAAGTGTACAAGGTCACTGGAGTAACCGAACACCAGACCGCTGAACTCACAGCTATTGTAAAAGAAGACAATGCTGATGGCTGCGATGAGTACTTCTGGTCAGCTCCAATAGATAATGCAAACGAAACGGTAGGCTTATCAGAAAGAACCTCATGGATGAGTAAAGGTAGGTACATACCAGAACCCTTGAATAAGCCAGATAATTTCGATGAGCCAAGTACTAGTGGTACGAAAGACATTCCTCAAGAGAATGGTAGTTCGGCAAAAGAAGACACTCCCTCTAGTTCCTCAGTTCAAAGTGAAACTCCTACAGTTCAAAGTGAACCAGCCAAGGAGAAACCGAAAATGAAAGCCAATATTCATCATCAACCGAAGCAGATGAGGAATAAGAAACGTGAAAGGAACCAGAGATACAGGAAGAATCTCTCTGAAAGGAAACAATTCTGGCAATCCCAGAATGCATATTTCTTACATCAAGACAAGAATCTGAAGTTTGAGAACAATCCTGTCAAAAAGGATGAGAGCCACAACAACCGAAAGCCAAGGTTCGGTTCGGAAGAGAATACCAACCGAAAGCAAAGGTTCGGTTTTGAGGATGACTTCAACCGAAAGCAAAGATTCGGTTCATAGAACGACTCCAACCGAAAGCATAGGTTCGTTTCTGAAGTCAAAAGAGATCAAAACTCTAAGGTCAGTCCCACCAATGATCAAAAGCAATAGGGTCACCTAGAGTCTCCAGCCAAGAAGTCATCTCAATCTAAGCCCACTCCTTCTCATTCATCTAATTCTTCTTATTCTTCCAATTCATCTCCATCTTGCTCTAAAGCTCATTCTGTTCGTTCTTAAATCTCATTCGTCAGCTGAACAAAAAGGCAAACAGAAGGTTAATGCATCCAAACCAGAGTCTAAACCAAACGCACCTAATCCTAATAAAATAAAAGTCTTTACCATTAAAAAGAAAGATGAAACAACACTTATAAAACGAACATATCTTGTTGACATCTCTCTTACTGTTCCTGTTCCTATGAAAAGCTCACGTGGACCCAAGAAACTTTGGGTTCCTAAATCTGCTTAACTTTTGCAGGTTATAAGTGACGAGCAGTTCGACGAAGAATGGTACATCGACAGTGGCTGCTCGCGTCACATGACAGGGAGGAAAGAGGAGCTCAGGGAATACAGGTCTCTTTCAAATGGTGGCAACGTCAAGTTTGGAAACAATTCTTTCAGCACCATAAAGGGATACGGAATGATAACTAATGGTGATTTTACTATAAGGAAGGTGGCTTATGTGGAAGGACTACAACACAACCTCATCAGTGTATCTCAGCTTGTTGGAGGTACAGGTCTCAAAGTCTCATTCGACGATGAAGGTTCTGAAATTATTGAGAAGAAGACAAAGAAAGTAATTCTCAAGTCGGAGCGTAAGGGTGAAATGTTTCCTCTAAACCTTAAACCCATCAAAGGAAACCCAGCTATATGCTTGTTATCAAAAGCTCAATCTGACGAAAGCTGGTTGTGGCACCGAAGACTCTCTCATCTCAACTTTAAAGATATCAACAGACTTGTCACTGGAGGTCATGTTCGAGGCCTTCCATTGCTCAAGTTCGACAGAGATCATTTGTGTGCTGCATGCGAAATGGGGAAGCAGAGTCGTCAAAGTCATCCATCTGTAATTAACACAAAAGTTGTTGAACCACTCGAATTACTTCATATTGATTTGTGTGGTCCATCATCTATCGAAAGCATCGGTGGTAGCAAGTATATTCTTGTTATTGTTGATGACTTTTCACGATTTACATGGGTGTTCTTTCTAAAGCTCAAATCTGAAGCGACTCATAAGCTAAAAGTGTTCATCAAGCAGATTGAAGTGCAGCTCAAGAAGGTCGTTCGCAACATCAGGAGCGACAATGATCTGGAAATCAAGAACAGGGAATTTGAAGAATTTCTAGCAGAAAAGGGAATAAGTCACAACTTCTCAGCTCCCTACACACCTCAACAGAACGTAATTGTCGAAAGACGAAACCGATCTTTGTGTGAAGCTGCCCGAACTATGCTAAGTTTCGCTTGCTTACCTCTTTATTTTTGGGCTGATGCAATTTCTGCTGCTTGTTTTACACAGAACAGGTCTTATCTCAACAAACGATTCACACTCACACCATACGAGATTCTCAACAACAGAAAGCCCAATGTGAAATTTTTCCATGTGTTCGGCTCACGGTGTTTCATCTTTAATTCTAAAGAACACCGCAACAAGTTCGATGTCAAAGCCGACGAGGGAATCTTTCTGGGTTACTCTCTCACTTCCAAAGCATACAGAGTCCTAAACAAGCGTTAGAGAAAAATCGAAGAGATCTATTACGTGACTTTTGACGATAGCTATGTCAAAAAGCTACAGGCCAAAGAAGACACAGCTGGGGAAATCTTTCCTCAAACTGGCCAAGTCACAGTCTCGATCGCTAATCTATATGAAAAGTTTCTGGAGCTATTTGACGAACCAGAGAAACCTACTCTCTCAGAAGCAGGCGCAGCAGACAACAAGGTAGACTACATGAAGCAAATTGTCGAAGAAGCTGCCAGGAGAATGAATGAAGGACGATCGAATTCTGATGAACCTCCATCCAACGATGCTTCAGTCGAGGGGGAGCCAAGCTCACATGTCGAGGGGGAGCCAAGCTCACATGTTGAGGGGGAGCCAAGCTCTACAACTGCTACCGAAAGTCCAACTGCAACCGAAAGTGCTTCTCCAACCGAAGGTGCTTCAACGCCTGAAAGTCCAGCACCACAAGAAACCTCTGAACCTCAAGTTTCTCATAGCTCGTCAATCGAGGGGGAGCATGGTGATACGTCACTTGACTACGAAAGCCAATCCGAGCTAGAAGAAATGATCAATGCTGAACTAGACCCAACCTTTGATCCAAACTATCCTCCTCTTACTAAATGGACCAGAGATCATCCTATCTCTCAAGTGGTTAGTGATGTCTCCGAAAAGGTTCTGACCCGATCACAACTGAAGGCAAAACATACATCCTTATTTTCAAAGGTTGAGTTTTGTATGTTTAACTCTTTCGTATCAAAAGTTGAACCGAAGACAGTTAACACTACTCTCGATCACTCCGATTGGGTTCAAGCAATGCAAGACGAACTGAACGAATTTGAAAGGAACAATGTCTGGCGCCTTATTCCAACTCCTCCAGATGCCTCGGTTGTTGGTCTCAAATGGGTCTTTAGGAATAAAATGGACAAGGAAGGGAATGTTATAAGGAACAAAGCTCTTCTGGTAGTAAAGGGATATTGTCAGGAGGAAGGGATTGATTATGAAGAGACTTTCGCTCCCGTAGCTAGGCTGGAATCTGTCAGAATATTTCTTGCTTACGCTGCCCACAAAAACTTTGAAGTTTTCCAAATGGACGTCAAGTGTGCATTTCTTAATGGAGAACTCGAAGAAACTGTGTATGTGGAGCAACCTCCTGGGTTCGTGAACGAAAAATATCCAAATCATTGCTACATTCTGGATAAAGCTGTGTATGGCCTCAAACAAGCTCCGAGAGCCTGGTATGACACGCTAACTAAATTCTTAAAGATTTCTAAATTCAAACAAGGTTCGGTTGACCCAACCTTCTTTCGCAAAAAGGAAGGTAACCACCTTATGATAGTTCAAATTTATGTCGATGACATCATCTTTGGCTCTACGAATCCCAGCCTAAGCGCTGAATTCAGAAAGCTGACGGAGACTAAATTTGAAATGAGCTCAATGGGTCCTATTAACTTTTTCCTTGGTTTAAATATTAGACAGGGACCCGAAGGCATCTTTATCAATCAGGAAGCTTACACAAAGACTCTCCTAGCAAAGGTTGGTATGATGGGAGACTCCAAAGTCAAAGTCCCAATGGCATTCGGCACCAAGCTGACTCCATCTCTAGACAAACCGGCTGTTGATATCACGCTCTATCGCCAAATGATAGGCTCACTAATGTATCTTACTGCTAGCAGGCCTGACATCATGTTTGCTGTGTGTTATTGTGCTCGATTTCAGGCAAACCCACGCGAACCTCACATGCTTGCAGTGAAGAACATTTTACGTTATCTCAAGCGAACCACCTCCTTAGGTCTATGGTATCCTTCCAACTCAGGCTTCTTCGTTCAAGCCTATTCAGATGCTGACCTTGGAGGATGTGGACTCGACAGAAAAAGCACCACTGGCGGCTGTCAATTCCTTGACGGGAAGTTGGTTAGCTGGCAATCCAAGAAACAAACGTGCGTGTCGTTGTCTACTGCCGAAGCGGAATACATAGCCGCTGCATCCTGCACCTCTCAAGTGATTTGGATCCAGAGTCAACTTCGAGACTATAGACTCAATATGAATAAGATCCCACTATATTGTGACTCTGAAAGTGCAATTAGGATCTGTCATAACCCAGTGCAACACTCTAAAACCAAACACATAGCACTGAGGTATCACTTCATCAAAGATCACGTGGAAGATGGAAACGTCGAAGTTCATTTCGTAAGAACCACTGATCAACTGGCCGACGTCTTTACCAAAGCTCTTCCTGAAGCATCATTCAACAGAATACTACAAGGGCTAGGTATGATGGAATCAGAGTCAGTACCTCACACTACCTCTCAACCTCAAAACGTAAGAAGCGAAACCAACCGAACGTTCGGGTTCGGTTAAACCATCTGACTCGCTCATCATCTCAAAGGTAGTTTTTCATGGTTGTATATTTCTTGTACAAAGTTGTTTATCTTATTGTTAATAAGTATTTTCTGATTGCATGTCTAAATTGCTTGGTTTTCTAAAATTTTCCAAAACCGAAACCTACCGAAGGTTCGGGTTCGGTTTTTCAAAATTTTCTTGAACCGAAACCAACCGAACGCTCGGGTTCGGTTTTTCAAATTTTTCTTGAACCGAAACCAACCGAACGCTCAGGTTCGGTTTTTCAAAATTTTATTGAACCGAAACCAACCGAACGCTCGGGTTCGGTTTTTCAAAATTTTCTTGAACCGAAACCAACCGAACGCTCGGGTTCGGTTTTTCAAAATTTTCTTGAACCGAAACCAACCGAACGCTCGGGTTCGGTTTTTCAAATTTTTCCAACCGAAACCAACCGAACGTTCGGGTTCGGTTTTTCAAAGTTTTTTCAAAGTTTTTTTTTTACTCTTTTCAAATCTTATTTTCTTTGCTTATTTTTTTTTTCTTTTTCTCTTTTCATTTTTTTATCTATTTAAAAAATTCCAAAAATATTTTTCTCTTTTAATTTTGTTTGTGTTCGTTCGTTTATGGGGTTATAATTGATGGATTACTTAAGTGTCCCTAGAAGCATGCTGTTGTATGTGTCCCAAGCCTCATAAGATTTTGAATAAAAGCCTTCATGACCTGGTATAAACAAACCTTGTCTTCCCAATATGGCTACCACATTTATTCTAATCGTGAGCTACCTCACTCTCTTCTCACATGAGATAAGAGTTTTCTGCTTGGTCCTTATTTTCGCAGCAGAGGTACTTTATTTTCTTACACCATCTCCATTGCATTTCTCCATTACATTCGTTTCCTCAACGTAACCCTTGAGACTCTCAGAAATTACCACTGAGGTTTATGGTTACACAACATCTGTGTTTATGATCTTAGTTTCGTGCCACTACGAGCTGAGTGAAACCCAAAATTCAACACCAAATCTGAATTGACGGTGAACAATTAATTTGCTCAAGTTTTCACCAAAGAATTGATGGATGTACCTTCATGAAATCTCAAATTTTATTTTGCGTGATTCCTATGAAATTGTTAAACACCATAACGTTTCTTCCCTTGGGATCCAGTTTTTAATTTTTTTATCTGAGATTTTATCTTTTACCAAGCCAATTTAAAATTCATTCCTACCTACTTGTTCAACAGACTACACCGGTCTCACAAGTACTTTGATCACTTTCTTTCTTATTTCAAAATTAGAATTGCTGAATCAAAGCGAAAGCCACCCTCACTTAGCCTAATTAAAAGAAGCCTTTCAACATTTATTAATAAGTGTTTGATCGTAATTCAACGGGAATCCACATTAACACTTTAAGGTCTCTCTTGACCTTGAAGGAAGAGATTCGTGCCCAAGATCATTTGTTTCGTGTCATTATTGACATCACAGTCATTCCTAAAAAGAGTTGCTTTATTTTTTTTCTTATTGTTGGGCTGAAGATCTGTTTTATATTGCGTCATTGGGCTCGTTTATTAAACCTTTTATTTTGTACTCCGGTTTGGGCCTGTCCAACCGAGAGCCTTTTAGGTTTATTATATAAGTATATGCTTGCATGCATATTAGCTTAACGTTTAAGAGAATTACGATAGCTTTACAGTATTCTTTATCGTTCTTGTAAACCTACTAATCCTCTACAGTTGATGTTCTTGATCGAGCTCTTCTGAGGGTTATTTTATAATCATTCGACACGTTTGATTCATTCTTGACTTGTTCTTTATTTACGTGTTCTTGCTGTTTAATCATTAATTACTTGTTTGAGATCTAATCGATCTTCAAGATTAAGTTTTAATCTCATCACACACGCTTTCTGCAAATGAAATAAACCGACGCCTTAGAGAATAGGGCATGTCTTAGAGATTCATTGGACTACTAGGTGTTCCAAGAATACCATCTCACACAAAAATAGTAGAACCACCTCCCGAGATAGTCCAACACTTCAGAAAATCTCTAAGGACTGAGTTAGCCTTGAGCAGAGATTGGTATTCATGAAACAACAAAGCGAATAAGAGCATGATTCTTTCCAGTTAGGAATAATACTGTGAAAGCAGCTATTAGACGATGATGAAAAGGGTAAAAACTTTCTAAACAATCATCTGGTCGAAACCCTATATCACCGACCCTGAGAGTTTCCGTTAGAAACATCTCAAGAATCAGAAGTGCAGGTTCATTTTGCACAAAATTGAGATAGACACCCTGCAACAAATAGATACCCGTAGACATCCAATTCATCCGATGGTCCAGAAAATCTCTGAAAGCCAATCAGCAGGAAATACGAATCCAAGGATAACTCAAGCCTTCTAAGAACCAACCCGAAGAACTACAACGCCGATATGAGAGAACGTTTGGAACTTCAAAATGGAGATCACGCCAGTGATGATCTCACCATAGAAGTACGTTATGTTCTAAGTACTAAAAAGCTCTATCCTTCCGAGAGCTTAGGACCATCTGAGATTATTTATAAGAATTAATCCAACCCTTGTCATATCTCGACTACTTTTTGAATTGCATAAATGCCACCGTAGTCTATTCGCATCTCCAGCATGGACAAAGTGTTGTCCGACATGACTGGTATAAACCCACTCGTCGTGATAGCAATCATTGGGAACCTTAACTTCGTAGAAAAACCGGTAGGAAACCGCGAACCAAGGAATCAAGAGAGCGCAACGAATCTGAATCCCATCAAGTGAAGGTTCGTTGGATCGCCAAGCGAAGGCCGAAGTTCACTTGGGAGCACGAGGACCAACCGAATAGAAAGTACCGTTATCTCTCTACCCAATTGTTCATGCCTACTTCATTGCCTAAACTCTAATTTCGGAACGAAATTCCCTCTAACAGGGGGATGATGTGACAACCCAAAATTTCCGTTTGTGTTAACGCCGTAATTAAGTACATCAAAAATTAGCCAAATTTATCCCTAAGTTAAAATTTTCCATGTTTAATGGATGTCGCGAAAAACCCCGTTTCCGGTTGGTGTTGGGTGGACCCCCACCCAGGCTGTAAACCCAACCCTATATAAGGGTTTAGTGGGTTTCATCCCAACCTTTTTCACACCTTAGACACCTCCTCTCTCTACTTTCTCTCTCTACAAATCGGGTTTTGGTCAAAAATCACCCCTTCGAGCTTCAAAATGGTAAGTTAACCTTCCTAGCTTGTTGTTTAGCTTATCACACTTGCAAATTCGTGGCTTAAATATCCAAAAACCCCAAGAACAAGAGTTTACGGTTTGGGAACATCCCAAAACCGTAAACCCCTTGAAAGAGGGTTTTGATGCCCAAAAACCCTCCCAAAACCTTTCCAATGCTTAGTTATGACTTGGGGACTTGCACATATGAGCTTAGAACACCAAAACTTTGGTTTTTGAGGAGTAAACATGAGTTTACGGCCCAAGAACACTCTTGGACCGTAAACCCCTCTTCATGAGCCGTGAACACCTTTTAAGGTGTTAAATTTTCCCTTAAACACCTCCTATGGCTTGGAATAATGTCTAGAACCAACCACCATTTCATTAGGGACCTTAAATTTGAAGGAAACCATGACTCTAGGAGTTTACGGCCGTAAACCCCCCCAAGGATTGGTCCATGGGCCATAAACTCCCTTAAAGTGGTCAAATGGTGCCCTAACTTCCTTCCATGGCTTATACTTTGGACTAGAACCACTTGTGCTTAACCTAGGACCACCAAAACATATAATAAAAGGGTAAGTAAGAGTTTACGGCCGTAAACTCTCTGTTTACTGCCATAAACTCCCTATAATGGTCCATTTGATGGTTTAATCCCTTCTAATGCCCTAGAATTAAACCTAGCCTAATTACTCAAGTGTTGCAAGACCTTTAAACAACCAAGAACACACCACCCATGAGTTTATAGCCGTAAACTCATGGGGGATATGGTTCCAAAACCGTAAACACCCCTAAACACTACTATTTGAGGAGTAAACTCCAATGTGAGTCCATACACACCTTATATGCAACCCTTGGTACTCCTAGCACTTGTAGCAAAGCGTTTTCATGTAATAGGACGTCCTTACTTGCTTAATTAGTTATTAAGTGACTAATTAGATACTTAAATGTATCATTAAATGTTAAATAGGATTCGCGTGTGTCGTCAAGTCCTCACTTGACACTTAGCATCCTATAACGTCCATTCATCCGGATCGCCAACGTCAGGTGAGTTCATACCCCTGAATTAACCTTTTAACTGATTTTAACTGCTTTTATAGGGGGAATACAAGTTGAACTGTACAGTTATTAGATAAATCACATGTGATTAATAACTGTATAGCAAAATAGATTTTTGCATGTTAAACTGTTTTATCCAGCTTAAGATCTCCAAATCATGTTTTCGAATCTTGTTAGAGTATGAATATCTTTTTTTCAGTTCATTAAAGGTTATCCAAAGTTTTTCAAAGTTTTTTTACTTAAGAGACATCCAGTCGTAATTTCTTATCAAAAGTTTTATTCACTTAAACCACTTTACACAAATCATTTTCAAAGCTGTTTATGAAAGGTTTTTCAAAGGATTCCAAAGATTTTCAAAACTTGTTTTACAAAATGACATCAAGTCGTAAATTTCTTATGTATGAAAGTTTTCCAAAGGTTTCGTCAAAGTTTTCCTTCTATGCTTTTACTTCGTTAAATGCATGCCTATATTTGTATAGTTATATAAATAATGTTTAAAGGACTTAGTGTCACAATTGGAAATTTTGTGTCATGTAATCTATACACTCAAGTTAATGTGAATCAAAAACTTAAGAACATGTGTGACACCTATGATTATGACATCAAAAACTTCAATCAAATACATCATACAAGTACTACAAATAGTCATCAAACAATTGGAAACCCTAGAAGCTCTTATTTAGGTCCACCTTGGACTAGAACTTCCTTATTGGATCCAAATGGACCAATAAGCTTTCAATTTGACTATCATGGGCTTAGAACTCTTAAATGGACTCTAATTGGACCCACATTAATTTATTTCAATATTTTGGGCCATATTGGGCCTAGAATGAAATGAATTAAAAGCTTTGATCCATGAATAACGTAAACTAGTCCAACAAAAATGTAAAAATCATACTATATTCTTTTATGTTAAAACTCACCCAAACTAACTCTAATATTGGGCTTAGGGCCAAAAAGCCCAAAATTTTCCTTTTCCTTCAAGATTCTCGGCCCAAGGCCCAAGTCCAAGAAGAAATGGAAGAGTTGACTATTTGCTTGCCACCTCACTATTAACCAATGGACTTCCATGCAAGAGACTCATACTTCCATGCACCATCCTTTCATGCATCTCTCTTCTTCTCCCTCTCTCTCTCTCACTCTCGGCCATTTCAAACACACACACACACCTCACAAATTCTCTCTAGATTACTCAAGAAACCATCCTCCCTCTTCATCAAAAATTTCGAAACTTTGCTTATGAATCAAGAGGATTTCAAGAAACTATCATCACTTCTTGGTAAGTTACACATATCTAAGGAATTTATAACTCTTTTTCCCATGATTAGATCCTTTCTCTTAAAATTTTTTGGTGAATATACTCCTAGAAATCTCCATAAACTCGAGATCTTCATCAAGGGGTGCTAGGGTCAAAAATCACCAAGCTTTCTTCCATCCTTCTTCAAAAACCGAATCAACATCCAAAGGTGAGCTTCATACCCCCTATTTTCTGTTTTTATGAGTTTTGTGGGGGGGGGGGGGAATACAAGTGAAAGTGTAGATCCATATGTGTTTTGTATGCCTTGTATGATTTCCATGCTTATATGTGTGTTTTTGTGTGTTATAATGTTGGATCTAGCCATAAAACCCCTCAAAACCGAGATATACCTTATGTTAAATGATACTAGCATCAAGTATATTTCTACATACAAAGTGTTCCAAGAAACATAGCTAAATGGCTTAGTAACATTTTCTTTGGGCTAAAAACTCAATTTTTTGACATAAAATGCTAAAAATATAAAGTTAAAGGGCCCAAATTGAAATATTTCGAAATCTGATGGGGGAGATGAGTCAAAACAGTTTCCATAATGTATTTTCTGAAAATATACTTGTTGGAGGATTAAAAACATAAATTTCAAGCTTAATGGGCTAAAAATGACATTTTCGGCCCAATAAGGCCCATTATGCGAAATTTTCTGTTTTGGAGGGCCAAAACTATGTTTTTCTGTAAAACAGTGGACTATTAGTGTTCCAAGTCCTTTTCAAAGGTTTAAAATGCTTTTTAAATTTAAAAAGGACCAAAGTTGCAAAAATTTTCCAATTTGGGCCAAAATTGTCAAAATTGCGAACAAGAGGGGTTATAACCGAGAAAACTGCATTTTCAAGGACTTAAACTGTTTTCAATGAAAAAAAATATGCTGAAAAATATTAATTTCAATAATTTTTGGTATTAAAATGTCAAGAAAAATGATTTAAGGACCAAACCGGAAAGTTATTTAATTAAAGGGTTGAAAAAGTAAATTTTACAAACAATGAGGGGCTGAAAACAGAAAACTTCCAAAGCTAATTCAATACACGCAATTTGATCAAATAATGGCACTGCAACTATCGACGAAATACAATACACAACAGTACCAAAAGTCGTTGCTAAACGAATTGGTTCGGTCTCGAACCAATAAAAACCCGAAACTACTAACGCGACGATATCTCGATTCATACAAGTAACGTTTGGGAATTCAATATACATGCGAGTGTGCACAGACGTCTACGCACCATCTTTGGGCCCCAAAAGTGTAAAATCTTGTTTGTTGGGCCTAGCTAGCCCAATGACCTGATCTTAAGGCCCGAAGACTTCTACCTTACGAAGTGTTGGGTTTTACTGATCTAACACAACGTAAAAGGACTTTCAATGGCTTGTATACTATTGGTTCCCAAGGGTCCTTTGGTATTGCCAGTAAAGTCGATATTTCATGCGAGGCGGGTCAGGGACCCCTCGTACTTTTTTTATCCCCAACCGGTTAATGGAGTCATCGGGGTCTTCGTGTCCTCTTTCTCTTCGGATGTGGGACTACACGTAGTCAGGGCGGTCGGATAACGTGATTAGTACGGACGACGCCTACGGGATCGTTAGTATAGTTATAAACTGGTCGTTTGTGTAACGCATGTTTATAACAATTAATCATGCTCAAAAATAATCCGACGTCGCCTGGAATTGATAACTTCACGCGTTACAATGGTTTCATTCTAATTTCATGGAATTCAATGAATTGGGAAAACATCGGGTTTTCCTAGGGTTTTTCAATACATACGGATTCGAAATGTATACAAGTTTAATGAACAATTTTTACAAGTATAGAAACAAACAAGCATACCTATGGATCTTCACAAACGTTTTCAAAAGCTTTCCTTTTCAGAAAATATCGGATTTTCTGGTGGTTTTCAAACGACACGAAACATTGTTTTTCAAATACCGCTTATGAACTCACCAACATTTCACATGTTGACGTTTTTCAAAATACTTGTATTCTCAGTTAACCAGTGAATCAAAGGAAAATGTACTCAGTGATGGCTTGCAGTTTACTTATTAACGACTCGAACAATTTATTTTTGGGATTGTAATGTTTAAACAATGTACTTCATGTAAACTTTATTGGTTGTACTATATTAATGCATGGTGACGAATGTTGTTACGTTTCATATATATTCAATGTTATGGTATTCAATTGAGTCACGACAGCTCCCGAACGTTTCCGCCGTCTGGTTCGGGGGTGTGACAGGTTGGTATCAGAGCTTTGTTTATAGTGAACTAGCATGTCGAGCCACACATTGATATGCAACTATAAACCAAAAAGAGGGACTAACATAACTCTGAACAAAACAAGTAAATAAAACACACTTGCTTGCATTAGGAATAAGAACATAACGCCGAATCAAACACAATAATGCTGGTATCTCGGTTAATTTGGGACTGTTCTTAGTGATACCAAGGAGTGAATGTAGCCTGATCAACTACATTCTCTCCAAAGTAAAAATAACACACGTCTTGATGAGATCGGGATAGCTAGGGAACCTAAAAGTATACTCTTTATCACTAAAAAGAGAACGCTTGTTTAGTCCGTACAATAGTCATAGCATCCTAGGAATAACGTTAGCATATGTACACACTCGCACAGACAGCATGGCTGGTTTTCATCATCCCGGAGACCCCTATTTCCCTAATCAGGGAAACAACGGATGGCTAGAGGAGGAGGAGCCTGAGGAAGAGCCTGAAGAGGGACCTGAGGAAGACCCCGAAGAGGAGTCCGACGGGGAACCGGAGGCAGAAGTCGAGGGCGAGCCTGCCGAACCCGAAGAGCATTTCGAAGAGGAGCTCGATGACAGCGAAGGGGGTGATTCGGACGCAGAGTCCGAGGTCATCAACCCCCTTACCCGATCAGGGTGCCTGCTTATCGTGTGGGCCCCACTGGACCTACCCCTCCTTGGGGCATTGATCTTTGGAGATGGAGCAGACATCAGGGACAGCGACCCCCGTTTGGCATGTCACGTGAGTTCTTTGACCTGAGGGACGGAGGACCGGCCGACCGAGCCCTACCGGTCATGGTGAGACGATTACGGGACACCGGCGACCTTGCTCAGGGCACTGCTGATCAAGTACGCCAGTTGTGGACTAGGGTCGAGCGTGCGGAACAGGAGACGTGTGACGTCCTTCGGGAGTTTCACATGAGGCAGGTAAGGTGGGAGTCTCGACTTCAGGACGCAGAACGCTTGGTGGCTCGTCTTCAGGGAGCATCCACATCTTCGGCACCACCTCCAGACGCAGCTCATCACGTTTAGGGATAGACTTATCATAGTAGGTCATTAGGAACTATGTTATGTACTCCGGCTCTATGTTTAAGTGACTACACTACTCATAGAGCCGTTATGCTGTCGAATTAGTGTCACTTATGTATGCTCTTACGAGCAAATTTTCTTGTATTAAATACGGATAATATTAATGAACTTTTGTGTGTTTTGCTATGATATTACAAGTTGTTATGTGTTGAGACGTTATGAATGTATGTCCGATGGTAGCAATGTCTAAGTTCGTACCATACACCTAGTTAGTAGGATCACAACCTCACAGAAACCACATACACTCAACATCTTTCCGTTTCATGACAGAAAGATGCCTCGCCGAGCTACTCGCGGAAATCCCGAACCCACCCCGCCCGAAGTTGACACCACTGCTTTCCAGGCAGCCGTGTTTGCTGCGGTCACGGCAGCTATGGCACAACTTCACCGAGGGAACAACGGAGGAGGCAATGGGCAAGGGTCCGGAAGTTCGAACAACGGGACCAATCAAGGACCTACTAAAACGTGCACCTACAAGGACTTCACAAACGCTAAACCACGAACTTTCAACGGCACTGGAGGGGTGATCACTCTGAAGCGATGGATCGAGAAGGTAGAGTCGGTATTCGAGATATGCGATTGCCCCGAGCAGATGAAGGTGAAGTTCGCGGCCTGCACTTTTGTGGACCAAGCACTCACTTGGTGGAACGGACACGTAGAAGCTATAACGCTCCCTGTAGCCAACTCTATACCATGGGCAGAAATGAAAGAAATGTTAATGGCTGAGTACTTCCCCCGAGGCGAAATACAGAAGATGGAGCAAGAGCTATGGAATCTCACGGTGCAGAATGCGAACATCGATGCCTACATATCGAGATTTAGCGAACTATCTCTGTTGTGCCCGGGTATGATCACATCAGAAGGAAAGAAGATTGAACAATTCATCTGGGGACTGACATCCCCCATTCAAGGGAATGTGATAGCTGCGAACCCTGAAACGTTTGACAGTGCGAAGAGATTGGCAAAGAGGTTGTATGATCATAACAAAAAGAAGGGCGAGAAGCCAGTGGAGGCTGAGAAGAAAAAGGAGGGTGATGGCAAGAAAGGGAGGAACAACAAGAGAAAGGGACGTCAAGGCCCCGAGACCTCTAAAAAGCAGTAGACAGTGGCAGTTAACGCTGTTACCGCACCGGTTCCAGCCACACAACATGCTCCAGCCTCAACTGCTTCAAATGCTTCAAGACCCTATTCCGGTAATCTTCCCAATTGCAATAAGTGCAGTTTCCACCATCATGGCGAATGCAGGGAATTCCATTGCACCAGTTGCAACCGAAGGGGACACACTGCAAGGTTCTGCAGGGCTTATCCTCCCCAGAATCAAAATCAGGGAAACAACCACAACAACAACAACCACCGCAATAACAACAACACCAATGTCGGCGACAACAATGCAGGGCCTAGCCACACCTGCTTCGGGTGTGGAAGGACGGGGTATTTCCGCCGAGATTGCCCTAACAACAACCCAGGAAACAGAGGAGCAGGAAGGATGCTGACTATGGGTCAGGGTGAGGCAGTTCAGGACCCCGCAGTTGTGACCGGTACGTTTCTCCTAAACCACACTTATGCATGCATCTTATTTAACACCGGAGCGGAACGAAGTTTCGTAAGCAAGAAGTTTAAACATCTATTAAAACAACAACCCCAGAAGCTAAATGAAACCTATACGGTGGAAATGGCCAACGGGAAAACCGAATCCACTGGGGAGATCTACATCGGATGTACCCTAACCCTTAACCAACACGTCTTTCGAATAGACCTAATGCCAGTATCAATTAGGAGTTTCGATGTGATTATCGGCATGAATTGGTTAAGCCCCCACCATGCTGAGATTATGTGCCACGAGAAGGTCGTTCGCCTTCGTCTCCCAAATCACGAAACCCTAGTAATTTACGGAGACAAACCCAACACGAATCTTCGTCTCATCTCGTGCATCAAGGCACAAAAACATCTGTGAAAGAACCATTTGGCGTTCTTGGCTCACATAGTGGACAAGACCAAAGAAGAAACTAACATACAACATATTCCGGTAGCGTGTGAATTTCCAGACGTGTTTCCTGAAGATCTTCCAGGAGTACCCCCAGAGAGACAGGTTGAATTCCGAATCGACCTCGTTCCAGGAGTAACTCCTCTCGCTAAATCACCATATCGGTTGGCTCCTGCTGAAATGCAGGAATTGTCCCGCCAACTCAGTGAGCTTCTGGACAAGGGATTTATCCGACCTAGCTACTCGCCATGGGAAGCTCCGGTGCTCTTTGTCAAAAAGAAGGAAAGATCTTTCAGAATGTGCATCGATTACAGAGAGTTAAATAAACTCACTGTTAAAAACCGCTACCCACTCCCACGAATCGATGATCTATTCGACTAGCTCCAAGGAGCTAGTTATTTTTCTAAAATAGATCTACGATCCGGATACCACCAACTCAAAGTCCGGGAAGAGGATATTCCTAAAACCGCTTTCCGAACCCACTACGGACATTATGAATTCGTCGTAATGCCCTTCGGTTTAACAAATGCACCTGCCGCATTTATGGACCTAATGAATCGAATCTGTCGACCGTTCCTTGACAACTTCGTCATTGTGTTTATCGATGACATCCTCGTCTATTCTCAAAGCAAAGAGGAGCATGGCCAACATCTCCGAAAAGTCCTAGAAACTCTGCGATCGGAAAAGCTTTATGCCAAACTCTCCAAGTGCGAGTTCTGGCTCCGGAGTGTGAATTTCCTAGGCCACGTAGTTAGCCAAGACGGAATTCATGTGGATCCCTCTAAGGTCAAAGCTGTGGAAGGATGGGCAACTCCGACCACGCCCACAGAAATTCGTCAGTTCTTAGGCCTAGCAGGCTACTATAGGAGATTCATTCAAAACTTCTCTAAGATCGCCAAGCCGCTTACCTCGCTTACGCAAAAGGGCGTGCCATTCAAATGGACAGACTGACAAGAGATTGCGTTTCGAACCTTGAAGCAAGCTCTCTGTAGCGCTCCTGTACTATCTCTACGTGAAGGAACGGAAGATTTTGTGGTCTACTGTGACGCGTCGAATCAGGGCTTAGGTTGCGTTCTCATGCAACGTGGAAGAGTGATAGCATATGCGTCCCGCCAACTAAAGATGCACGAAGTAAATTACACGACCCATGACCTAGAACTGGGAGCCGTGGTCTTCGCTCTGAAAATTTAGAGGCACTACCTGTACGGTACAAAGTGCACCATCTTCACGGACCACAAGAGCCTCCAACACATCTTGGATCAGAAGGAGCTGAACGTGAGACAACAAAGATGGGTGGAATTGCTAAACGACTACGAATGTGAGATCAAGTACCACCCAGGCAACGCCAACGTGGTAGCTGATGCATTAAGTCGGAAGGAGTACTCTAATCGCCATACGAAAACTCTCTCGATAACCATTCAATCTCATCTGGCCACTCAAATTGCATCAGTCCAGTTGGAGGCTATGAAAACGGAAAATAGAGCTAGCGAGGCATTGCGTGGGATGGAAAAGAACCTAGAAGCAAGGGAGAATGGGGTATACTACTTCATGAACCGTATTTGGGTCCCAAAAATCGGAGGATTTAGGGAGGCCGTTATGAAGGAAGGCCACAAAACACGATACTCCATTCATCCCGGTTCGGACAAGATGTATTTGGACATTAAACAACACTATTGGTGGCCTAACATGAAGGCGGAAATCGCGACCTATGTTAGTAAGTGCCTTACGTGCGCCAAGGTAAAGGTGGAGTACCAGAAACCTTCAGGATTGTTACAGCAACCGGCAATCCCTGAGTGGAAATGGGAGGGGATTTCTATGGATTTCGTGACCAAGCTACCCAAGACGTCAGACGGACTGGACACCATATGGGTAATAATCGACCGACTGACGAAATCTGCCCATTTCTTGCCAATCAAAGAATCCTACAAGATGGAGAGACTGACGTGTTTGTACCTACGAGAAATCGTGAGACTCCATGGAGTGCCAAAATCTATTATCTCGGATAGGGACAGTAGGTTCACATCGTGCTTTTGGCAATCACTCCACAAGGCAATGGGAACTCATCTCGACATGAGCACCGCGTATCACCCACAAACGGACGGTCAAAGTGAACGAACCATTCGAACGCTTGAAGACATGCTTCGTGCATGTGTGATAGACTTTGGGAAGTCTTGGGATACCCACCTACCATTGATCGAGTTCTCATATAACAACAGTTACCATTCAAGCATCAAGGTGGCTCCTTTCGAAGCACTGTACAGGCGTAAATGTAGATCACCGTTATGTTGGGCTGAAGTAGGTGATACCCAGCTAGCAAGAACACATACGTCGGACAGGGCACTAACGGGACCGGAGATCATTCGCGAAACCACAGAAAAGATCGTCCAGATCAGAGCTCGATTACAAGCATCGCGTGACCGACAAAAGAGCTACGCCGACAAACGGTGAAAGCCCTTAGAATTCCAGGTCGGTGATCGAGTACTGTTGAAAGTCTCACCCTGGAAAGGGGTTATACGTTTCGGAAAACGGGGAAAGCTGAACCCGCGATACATTGGACCTTTCGAAATCGTCGCCCGAATAGGTCCGGTAGCCTACAGACTACAACTACCCGCGGAGCTAAACGATGTACACCCCGTGTTTCATGTCTCTAACCTGAAGAAGTTCCTATCAGATGAAACCCATGTCACTCCTCTTGACGAAATCGAAATCAATGAGAATCTCCTGTTCGTTGAAGAACCAATCGAAATCATGGACAGGGAGGTGAAGCGTACTAAGCAGAGTCGCATCCCGATCGTGAAAGTACGGTGGAACGCAAAGCGTGGGCCAGAATTCACGTGGGAACGCGAAGATCAAATGAAGCAAAAGTACCCTCACCTATTCTAGCATTCTCAAATCTAGCTTTCAAACAGAATTTCGGGACGAAATTCCCTCTAACGGGGGGATGATGTCACAACTGGAAATTTTGTGTCACGTAATCTATACACTCAAGTTAATGTGAATCAAAAACTTAAGAACATGTGTGACACCTATGATTATGACATCAAAAACTTCAATCAAATACATCATACAAGTACTACAAATAGTCATCAAACAATTGGAAACCCTAGAAGCTCTTATTTAGGTCCACCTTGGACTAGAACTTCCTTATTGGATCCAAATGGACCAATAAGCTTTCAATTTGACTATCATGGGCTTAGAACCCTTAAATGGACTCTAATTGGACCCACATTAATTTATTTCAATATTTTGGGCCATATTGGGCCTAGAATGAAATGAATTAAAAGCTTTGATCCATGAATAACGTAAACTAGTCCAACAAAAATGTAAAAATCATACTATATTCTTTTATGTTAAAACTCACCCAAACTAACTCTAATATTGGGCTTAGGGCCAAAAAGCCCAAAATTTTCCTTTTCCTTCAAGATTCTCGGCCCAAGGCCCAAGTCCAAGAAGAAATGGAAGAGTTGACTATTTGCTTGCCACCTCACTATTAACCAATGGACTTCCATGCAAGAGACTCATACTTCCATGCA
Organism: Lactuca serriola; assembly: GCF_051521515.1. Classification (NCBI taxonomy): domain Eukaryota; kingdom Viridiplantae; phylum Streptophyta; class Magnoliopsida; order Asterales; family Asteraceae; genus Lactuca; species Lactuca serriola. The sequence continues at coordinate 115,712,772 of NC_136414.1, read as the reverse complement.
CCATCCTTTCATGCATCTCTCTTCTTCTCCCTCTCTCTCTCTCACTCTCGGCCATTTCAAACACACACACACACACCTCACAAATTCTCTCTAGATTACTCAAGAAACCATCCTCCCTCTTCATCAAAAATTTCGAAACTTTGCTTGTGAATCAAGAGGATTTCAAGAAACTATCATCACTTCTTGGTAAGTTACACATATCTAAGGAATTTATAACTCTTTTTCCCATGATTAGATCCTTTCTCTTAAACAATTTTGGTGAATATACTCCTAGAAAACTCCATAAACTCGAGATCTTCATCAAGGGGTGCTAGGGTCAAAAATCACCAAGCTTTCTTCCATCCTTCTTCAAAAACCGAATCAACATCCAAAGGTGAGCTTCATACCCCCTATTTTCTGTTTTTATGAGTTTTGTGGGGGGGGGGGGGGGGAATACAAGTGAAAGTGTAGATCTATATGTGTTTTGTATGCCTTGTATGATTTCCATGCTTATATGTGTCTTTTTGTGTGTTATAATGTTGGATCTAGCCATAAAACCCCTCAAAACCGAGATATACCTTATGTTAAATGATACTAGCATCAAGTATATTTCTACATACAAAGTGTTCCAAGAAACATAGCTAAATGGCTTAGTAACATTTTCTTTGGGCTAAAAACTCAATTTTTGGACATAAAATGCTAAAAATATAAAGTTAAAGGGCCCAAATTGAAATATTTCGAAATCTGATGGGGGAGATGAGTCAAAACAGTTTCCATAATGTATTTTCTGAAAATATACTTGTTGGAGGATTAAAAACATAAATTTCATGCTTAATGGGCTAAAAATGACATTTTCGGCCCAATAAGGCCCATTATGCGAAATTTTCTGTTTTGGAGGGCCAAAACTGTGTTTTTCTGTAAAACTGTGGACTATTAGTGTTCCAAGTCCTTTTCAAAGGTTTAAAATGCTTTTTAAATTTAAAAAGGACCAAAGTTGCAAAAAATTTCCAATTTGGGCCAAAATTGTCAAAATTGCGAACAAGAGGGGTTATAACCGAGAAAACTGCATTTTCAGGGACTTAAACTGTTTTCAATTAAAAAAAATATGCTGAAAAATATTATTTTCAATAATTTTTGGTGTTAAAATGTCAAGAAAAATGATTTGAGGACCAAACCGGAAAGTTATTTAATTAAAGGGTTGAAAAAGTAAATTTTACAAACAATGAGGGGCTGAAAACAGAAAACTTCCAAGGCTAATTCAATACACGCAATTTGATCAAATAATGGCACTGCAACTATCGACGAAATACAATACACAACAATACCAAAAGTCGTTGCTAAACGAATTGGTTCGGTCTCGAACCAATAAAAACCCGAAACTACTAACGCGACGATATCTCGATTCATACAAGTAACGTTTGGGAATTCAATATACATGCGAGTGTGCACAGACGTCTACGCACCATCTTTGGGCCCCAAAAGTGTAAAATCTTGTTTGTTGGGCCTAGCTAGCCCAATGACCTGATCTTAAGGCCCGAAGACTTCTACCTTACGAAGTGTTGGGTTTTACTGATCTAACACAACGTAAAAGGACTTTCAATGGCTTGTATACTATTGGTTCCCAAGGGTCCTTTGGTATTGCCAGTAAAGTCGATATTTCATGCGAGGCGGGTCAGGGACCCCTCGTACTTTTTTTATCCCCAACCGGTTAATGGAGTCATCGGGGTCTTCGTGTCCTCTTTCTCTTCGGATGTGGGACTACACGTAGTCAGGGCGGTCGGATAACGTGATTAGTACGGACGACGCCTACGGGATCGTTAGTATAGTTATAAACTGGTCGTTTGTGTAACGCATATTTATAACAATTAATCATGCTCAAAAATAATCCGACGTCGCCTGGAATTGATAACTCCACGCGTTACAATGGTTTCATTCTAATTTCATGGAATTCAAAGAATTGGGAAAACATCGGGTTTTCCTAGGGTTTTTCAATACATACGGATTCGAAATGTATACAAGTTTAATGAACAATTTTTACAAGTATAGAAACAAACAAGCATACCTATGGATCTTCACAAACGTTTTCAAAAGCTTTCCTTTTCAGAAAATATCGGATTTTCTGGTGGTTTTCAAACGACACGAAACATTGTTTTTCAAATACCGCTTATGAACTCACCAACATTTCACATGTTGACGTTTTTCAAAATACTTGTATTCTCAGGTAACCAGTGAATCAAAGGAAAATGTACTCAGTGATGGCTTGCAGTTTACTTATTAACGACTCGAACAATTTATTTTTGGGATTGTAATGTTTAAACAATGTACTTCATGTAAACTTTATTGGTTGTACTATATTAATGCATGGTGACGAATGTTGTTACGTTTCATATATATTCAATGTTATGGTATTCAATTGAGTCACGACAGCTCCCGAACGTTTCCGCCGTCTGGTTCGGGGGTGTGACACTTAGGAAGGCTAGTTCGCCCTATTTCCTTTTCCTCGATGGGATGTGCTCTGGTGGGTATCGGTTATCCGTCCGAAGGTCGTTTAAACATTAGTTATATATCATGTATACATATATGGACATAAAGGTTTCCATCGACCAGTTCATTTCTGTCACACCCCAAAACCAAGAACGGCGGAAATGTTCTGGGGCGGAGGACGTCATGTATAGTATCACAACACAGTAAATGTAAATAAGCAAACAACATCATCCATTGCATTAAATATATAATTTCAATACAAGCGTGTTCTGTACAGTTATAGACACCAAAATAATGTAAAACAAAATAATATGAGATGAGTCTTGAATGCACTCCATCTTCTCAAAAGCTGGCCTCGGTACCTGTCTACTGATGACCTGAGAATACAAGTTATTTTGAAAGAGTTTATCAGCATTAAGCTGGTGAGTTCATAAGTATTTTAGTGTCAATGTTTGTTGTCAAAACGTTTGAACCTGTCGCAAGTATAAGTTGAAAAATGTATGTAAGTGTTTGAAAGTGTTTGTAAAAGTTTGAATCTCTCAGAAAAACCCATATTTTCTATTAAAGTAACCTTCTACCAAGGCTTAGATGTTTTGTATACTCGTTCGTTGTAAAAGTATGTGATTTCCCAAGTGTAACTATCATTTAATAAAATATAGTATGTACATTAATGCTTAAGTGAGGTTATCACTAAAATATGTAATGGGTAAATCATTGTAGTACTGTAGTTTTGTACAATAAGAACTACTGTTGTACTAATTACTACCTTAAACCGGATTTATATTAAGGTATAATGTGATAAATTGCACCATGCTATCGACTGGTAACAATGACATAATGAATGGTCGTAATAAAGAAATGATGTTTGGCACCCGTAGACCTACAAGTCCGGCTGTAGCTAGCAGCAAGGTGTAGGATAGTCAATCCAGTATAGATCTATACGCAAACTCACGCTCTCCCTCCAAGAGAATTCTGGCTACAACTCGGGCCATGACATTTAAGGCATGCTCCGACACAGTGGATCACAATTGTTAACGTATTCATGTATATGTAATGTTTCTCGTTCTAGTATAGTTGTATATGTTCATGTTTCTAGTAGAGCTGTATATGCTCATGTTTCTAGTATAGCTGTATATGTACTTGTTTCTAGTATAGTTGCATATGTACTTGTTTCTAGTATAGTTGTATATGTACTTGTTTCTAGTATAGCTGCATATGTACTTGTTTCTAGTATAGCTGCATATATACTTGTTTCTAGTATAGCTGTATATGTACTTGTGTTACCCCGATGGTAACTAACTATTGATGTACTGATAAGTATGAATATGGAAGTACTTTTATGTCTATATATGTATATATGATATATAAGTAATATGGAAACGACCTTCGGATGGTCACCCGAAATCCCACCAGACCACATCCAAATCGAGAAAAAGGAAATAGGGCGGATGGCCTTCCTAAGCCCTTTAAACATTATTTATATATCTATACATATATGGGCGTGCAATTGATAATATAAAGGCATAAATAAGTTTTGAAAAGACATTTGAAAGATAAATATAATTTCAAGAGAAGATCGGCTTGATGTCAATCTATAATACAATTTGAAGGCATAAGTTGATAAAACCATTTAAGTATAAGAAACATTTGTTTGAAATTACAGTCTGTAAATAAGTTTGGATAGTAAAAGAGTTTGTAAAACATTTCAAAGTAAAGCAGTTTGATAAACCGTTTGAACAGTGGTAAAAATCGTTGTTTTCCTAGTTATTAATCACATGTGATTAAATGCAATCACATGTGATTGAAGCAATAACTATAAGTATTAGACTTGTATTCCCCCCCCCCCATAAAGTATTTAAAACATTTAAAATCATTTCAAAGGTTGATTCAAGGGGTATGAACTCACTTGCGGTGAGTTGTACGAATTGCAGTGTCGGATACCGTGCTAGGTGGCAAACGGAGACTTGTTTACACGCACGAGCCTAGTTATCATATCATAAGCATATATATAACTAATTAGACAAATAATAACTTAATAAATAAGTTAAAACACTTCGGAACACGTAAACACTTTTTATAAGTGTTTAAGGTGCTAATGGTTGTATCTATGTTGCTACGGGACAAGGCAAAAGGGTTTGAAACATCAAATGGCCTTGCATAAGAGTTCACCACCCAAAAAACCCCACCCTTTGGAGTTTACGGCCGTAAACTCATGGGTTTATGTCCGTGAACTCCTCACATGGTGGTTTTGGGTGTTTTAAAGTGTTATCTTGATCCTAGAACACTCCTAGCTTTGTTAGAATAACACATGAAGTAGTTTAAGGCCCTAGAATGCTCCATAGGGGAGTTTACGGCCTATAGTCCATATACCGTAGAGTTTACAGCCGTAAACTCCTATGGGGTGATGGCTTTTAATTGTTTTGAGGCACTTGCACATCAAGGATAGCTTCCATGATTTTATCTAAGGCTAAAGGGGACAAGAGGCACACATTTGTGCCATCACTTGGAGTTTACGGCCCAAGAGGTGTTCCTTGGCCGTAAACTCCCTTTAAGGGATGTTCTTGATGTCTTTTACTCCCCATTCAAGTCCTAGGTGTTCAATGGTAATTGTCTTAAAGCCTTAGGGGTGTTTGTGGTGCATTTAGCCCTTGGAAAAGGGGTTTACGGCCCAAGAGAGGTTCTTGGCCGTAAACTCCTATAAACTTATGATTTTGAAGTGTTTTGATGTCCAAAATAGGTACAAGCATTTGAGGGTTAAAGTCCTTAAGCATTAGGGGTGGTTTAGGGCACTAAATGCCCTTGAAAAGGGGTTTACGGCCCAAGAGAAGTTCTTGGCCGTAAACTCCTATTACTTGGGTTTCTTGGATATTTTCTAGTCTCTAAAGATCATATCCAAGGTCCTTAACAAGTTTTCTAACAAGGGAAAGGGACTAGGAAGCCTTAAAGCTCCATTTTGGAGTTTATTCCCCAAGAACGTTCTTGGGCGGTAAACTCCCGGATCTTGTAATCTAAACATGTAATTGATGTTATAAAGCATCTAACAAGTATTAAAACACATTTATTAAAGTAGACTCACAATCTGGGATGAAAACCCGAAGATCCGTCAGAGAGAATATGGCTTTTCTCTATTTGGAATTGTGAATAATGAATTAATTTAATTCAGAAAACTATTTATAGTCCTGGAATATTTTGGCAGAAAATATTTTTATTCCTGATATGGGACTGTAACATGATGAAACTTGAAATGCTCAAATTTCACAAAACCAGGAGCATCCACTCTCCTGATATCTCCTTAAACATTAACCCTAATGTATACAAACTGGTTCAGAAAAGTATGAAAATCGCTGAAACTGGACTAGCTTCTATTGAATAGATAATGTTCCTACAAATGGAAATTTTGGGTTGTCACATCATCCCCCTGTTAGAGGGAATTTCGTCCCGAAATTAGAATTTAAGCAAATAAGAGTTACAAATAATTAAGCGAAAAGATGAGGATATTTCAACTTCATCTGATCTTCGCGTTCCCAAGTGAATTCCGGTCCTCGCTTGGCGTTCCAGCGAACCTTCACGATAGGGATACGGCTTTGTTTCGTCTGCTTGACCTCACGGTCCATGATCTCTACAGGTTCTTCCACGAAGTTGAGGCTCTCGTTGATCTCGATCTCGTCGAGTGGGATTACAAGAGTCTCGTCGGACAGACACTTTCAAGTTAGATAAGTGAAATGTAGAATGTACGTTACGAAGTGTCTCGGGTAGGTCGAGTTTGTAAGCTACGGGGCCGACTCTTGCAAGAATCTCGAAAGGTCCTATGTACCTCGGATTAAGCTTCCCACGCTTGCCGAAGCGTATTAAGCCTTTCCAGGGTGAGACTTTGAGAAGGACTCGGTCTCCCACCTGAAATTCCAAAGGTTTTCTTCGTTTATCGGCGTAGCTCTTATGTCCGTCTCTAGAGGCTTTCAATCGTTCACGGATCTGAACGATTTTCTCTGTTGTTTCCCGAATGATTTCCGGACCAGTGAGAGTACTGTCGGAAGCTTGCCCTCTTACTAATTGGGTATCACCCACCTCAGCCCAGCACAAAGGGGATCTGCACTTCCGGCCGTAGAGAGCTTCAAATGGAGTAGCCTTGATGCTCGTGTGATAACTGTTATTATAGGAAAATTCGACAAGGGGTAAATGAGTATCCCATGCCTTCCCAAAATCAATCACACAGGCTCGCAACATATCTTCCAGTGTTTGGATGGTCCTCTCACTCTGTCCGTCGGTCTGTGGATGGTAGGCTGTGCTCATGTCCAGCCTTGTTCCTAGGGAACGTTGTAGTGATTGCCAAAATCTTGAGGTGAACCTACTATCTCTATCGGAGATAATGGACATAGGTACACCATGCAACCGTACAATTTCCCTAATGTATGTTCTCGTAAGTTTCTCCATCTTGTCGGTTTCTTTGATAGGCAGGAAGTGTGCAGACTTGGTCAATCTATCAACGATGACCCATATGGTGTCAAGTCCACCCGTCGTCTTGGGCAACTTGGTTATGAAATCCATAGTGATCCGCTCCCACTTCCATTCCGGGATCTCTGGTTGTTGTAATAAACCAGAGGGCTTCTGGTACTCGACCTTAACCTTTGCGCAAGTAAGGCATTTACTTACGAAGGTAGCAATCTCTGCTTTCATATTAGGCCACCAGTACAGCTTTTTAAGATCCAGATACATCTTATCTGAACCTGGGTGGACGGAATACCGAGTGTTGTGTGCCTCGATCATGACTATATCTCGGAAACCACCGTGTTTCGGTGTCCAGATCCGGTTCATGAAATATAAAGTTCCGTCACCCTTGGCTTCTAAATTCTTGTCCATTCCTCTAAGGGATTCACTCGACACATTTTCAAGTTTCATGGCCTCAAGTTGAGCCGCCTGAATTTGCTTAGTCAGGTGTGAATGGATGGTTATTGATAATGACTTGACTTTGCGACCAGAATATTCCTTCCGACTTAGGGCGTCTGCTACTACGTTGGCCTTACCCGGATGATAACGAATATCACATTCGTAATCACTGAGTAGCTCGACCCACCGTCGTTGTCTCATGTTGAGCTCCTTCTGATCGAAAATATGTTGCAAACTCTTGTGGTCGGTAAAGATAGTGCTCTTCGTTCCATACAGGTAATGTCTCCAGATCTTCAGAGCAAACACTACTGCTCCTAGTTCAAGATCGTGGGTCGTGTAGTTAACCTCGTGTGTCTTCAACTGTCTCGAGGCGTAGGCGATGACCTTACCTCGCTACATCAGAACACATCTGAGTCCTTGATTTGATGCGTCGCAATAGACTACGAAGTCTTCTATTCATTCAGGAAGGGATAGTATTGGTGCGGTGCACAAGGCTCGTTTGAGCGTTTGGAACGCTCTTTCTTGTTTCTCTTCCCAGTCAAAGGCCACGCCTTTCTAGGTCAGGGTCGTAAGAGGTTTCTCTATTCGGGAGAAGTTCTGAATGAACCTGCGGTAGTAGCCAGCGAGACCTAGAAATTGACGAATTTCTGTAGGCGTCTTTGGCGCTGACCAGTTCTCAATGGCTTTTATTTTGGATGGGTCCACGTGGATTCCTTCTTCGCTTACCACGTGTCCTAAGAATTCGACTCTTCGCATCCAAAATTCACATTTCAAGAACTTCGCATAAAGTTTCTCTTTTCGTAATGTCTCTAGAACTTGTCGCAGATGATCACCATGCTCTTTCTTACTTCGGGAGTAGATCAGGATGTCGTCAATGAAAACGATGACGAACTGATCTAAGTAAGGTCGGCATACTCTATTCATCAGATCCATGAAGACTGCGGGCGCATTGGTCAATCCGAATGGCATCACCACGAACTCGTAGTGTCCGTAACGAGTTCGGAAGGCTGTCTTCGGCACATCCTCCTCTAGCACTCGTAACTGGTGATATCCGGATCTCAGATCAATCTTAGAAAAATAGTTCGCCCCTTGCAGTTGGTCAAATAGATCATATATGCGTGGCAGAGGGTAACGATTTTTGATCGTCAATTTGTTGAGTTCTCTGTAGTCAATACACATACGGAATGATCCGTCTTTCTTCTTAACGAACAAGACCGGTGCTCCCCAAGGTGAGAAGCTTGGTCTTATAAAGCCCTTGCTGAGCAGTTCGTTGAGTTGACCAGAGAGTTCCTGCATCTCGGCTGGTGCTAAACGGTAGGGTGACTTGGCTACTGGGGTAGCTCCTGGGACTAAGTCGATTCTGAACTCGACTTGTCGTTGCGGAGGTAACCCGGGTAGTTCTTCTGGGAAAATGTCGGGGAAGTCGCTCACTACTGGGATGTTCTGTAGTTCTTTCGTTTCTAGGTTCGTGTCGACGACGTGAGCAAGAAATGCGTGGTATTCTTTGCGCATATATTTCTGTGCTTGAATACTAGATATAATGCGAAGACTCGCACCAGGTTTGTCGCCGTAGACTGTAAGAGTTTCGTTAAACGGGAGGTTTAGACGGACTGCTTTCTCGTAGCACATGATGTCGGCGCGATGAAGACTTAACCAATCCATGCCGATAATAACGTCGAAACTTTTTATTGAGACCGGCATAAGGTCGATTGGGAATGAATGGTTATCTAAGGTTAGAAGACAACCTAAGTATATGCTATTAGTACTTTCAGTTTTCCCATTGGCCATTTCTACTGTGAATTGTTCAATAAGTGTGTGTGGTTGTTGCTTAAGCATGCGAGCAAATTTGTGGTTTATGAAGCTTCGCTCCGCTCCACTATCGAATAGAATGCATGCATAGGAGTTATCAAGGAGGAACGTACCAGTCACCACTGTCGGGTCAGCAACTGCTTCCCCGTGGCCTATAGCTAGTACTCTCCCTGCTCCCCCAGCATTCCTCGCCTTGGGGCAGTCCCTTTTAAAGTGGCCTGTTTCGCCACATCCATAGCAAGTTGGGCTCGCGCCTGAGCCAGGAACTTGGGAGATCGGTTGTGCCGGGAATTTACAGAATCGGACGGTGTGTCCTTTTCTGTTGCAGTTAGAACACTGCATTTCACGGCAGGCGCTGTTGTGGTGGTAGTTACATTTGTTGCACTTGGGCAAACTTCCAACATACCGACTCGCCGGAGCAGTATCTGCAGTAGGGGTTACCGCGGCATGCACTGCCACGATTTGTTGTTTCTTTGTAGCTCGCTGCTTCTTCTTCTCATCCCAAAACTTCCGCTTGGTGCCAACGGGTTTTGAGGGTTCTGGGATGGCTAGGGTGGTTGTGGTTGCAGGGGTCTTGACTCCATGGTCAATGAGTCTTTGTGCCAAACGCTTGGCACTGTCGAAGGTAGCGGGGTTCGATGCTAAGACATTCCCCTGGTACGGAGGCATTAACCCCCATACGTACCGTTCGATCTTTTTCCCTTTAGTGGGAACCATATTGGGGCAGAGGGCCACCAGTTCGCTAAATCGGGCAGTATAAGCGATCACATTGGTGCCCTTCATGGTCAGATTCCAGAGTTCATGTTCTAACTTCTGGATTTCGCCCCTCGGGCAGTATTCCTCAGTCATGAGGTCCTTCATCGTTTCCCAGCCCATGTCGTTAGCCACAACGAGAGTTAGGGCTTTGACGTGGCCGTTCCACCACGTTAGGGCTTTACCCTCAAAGGTGCATGCGGCATATTTCACTTTGCACGCAGCAGGGCATGAACAGATTTCGAAGACTGATTCAGTCTTCTCGAACCATTGCGAGAGGGCAATGACTCCGCCGGTGCCATAGAAAGGCTTTGGCTTGCAGTTTGTGAAATCCTTGTAGGAGCACTCTCTCAAGCGCACAGGGATTTCGATCGGAGTAGATTCGACAGGGGTTCCACCTCTGCTGGCATCTGATGAGTGATACTGAGCCATGGCAGTTGCCACTGCTGTAGCTACGGCACCATTCAGGGCTGCAGTATCGATGATCGGAGGCGGTGGAGGTGCAGGATTATTCCTATTCCTGGGAGTTTTGCAAGGAGGCATCTTTCAGCTATAAGTTTATAAAGATGAGAAAGATGGTAAGAATCAATTTGTAAGCAACGTGAGAGTGACGCATGGAATAACTAACCATACCCCAACAGTTGAATGAGTGTTTGAAATCACAATAAGAAATAATAGTGGGAATACACAAGTGTACAGATTTTTTTTCCACAGATTAGATAGATTTCAATAGTACGGGTATTACTGATGTAATATGTTCAAGGAAAATCGACCTATCAGTAGGTCTTACATCATACCAAAAGGATAAGTTTGACAGTTCTTAGATTCCTAATTAGAGTACTGAAGGTTAGGAATATTTTACAGACAAGTGCTACTTAGAGCACAGATGTTTAGAGCTAATCTCTAATCAAAAGAGAGAGATGTACTAGACATCATCTAATGGCGATGGGAATTCCTCGGGCGAGCCCTGAGGTCGGACACTTGGCGAAACACCTCTTGAAGGTGTCGATCCTGAGCTCTCTGACGAGCTCGAAGTTCCAAGACTTCAACACGGAAGGCAGCCAGCTGTTGCTGCAGAGTTTCGTTGGTTCTCCGGGTCCGTTCCATGTCTTCTTCAAGACGGCGGATGCGGACTGTATTGACACCTGAATTGGCATCAATCTCCATGACCCGGTCGATGGCTGCTCGACCTTGCTCGACATTACGAGCTATTCTGCGGATGATTACCGGCAGAGCTCTGTCAGCTGAGCCACCATCGCTGATGTTGTAAAAGGTTCGGTCCCCAAAGTATGGTCAGGGTTGACCCTGCTCATCACTCCAGCGATTCAAGTCGTTTGCCCACATGGGAGTAGGACCTGGAAAAGCTGGTCGAGGGTTGTTGTTCGGGGCTTGACCTAAAAGCGGTAGGTTGTTGACTTCAGGCTCGGAGTCGGATCCATCAGAAAAGCCTTCTGCGAGGTGATCATCCAAAGGGATTGGATGCTCATCTTCGGGATCTTCATCGATCCACCCGACATTGCCTTCATTTGGAAAGTACGGGTCGCCATGATGGAATCCAGCCATTTAGATCTACGCGAGAAGAGAGGTATAAGAATATAGTATACGTGTAACTAGTAGTACAAAAATACACCTGTTGTATTTTAAGTTTAAGTTCTACTGATCTTCTTGTGGTATTGTTGGTAAGTTTTTAGACTTGTTAACATATCACAACCATTCTAGGGCATATGCTAATCACCCCTAGGACCAGCATAGTTGATCAGGCTATGCCATTCCCAGGACTGACCATACATCCCCGAGCTCACTTGTGATATTTAACAATCATAATACTTTTGTTCTTGTCATTGTGACGCTGATTTTAGTATGAATGCAGACTAGTATACTTAATTAAATATTTTAATATTTAAAGTATATCTTTTATGGGTTGATATACTTGATTCACTATAAACAATGCTCTGATACCAATCTGTCACACCCCAAAACCAAGAACGGCGGAAACGTTCTGGGGCGGAGGACGTCATGTATAGTATCACAACACAGTAAATGTAAATAAGCAAACAACATCATCCATTGCATTAAATATATAATTTCAATAAAAGCGTGTTCTGTACAGTTATAGACACCAAAATAATGTAAAACAAAATAATATGAGATGAGTCTTGAATGCACTCCATCTTCTCAAAAGCTGGCCTCGGTACCTGTCTACTGATGACCTGAGAATACAAGTTATTTTGAAAGAGTTTATCAGCATTAAGCTGGTGAGTTCATAAGTATTTTAGTGTCAATGTTTGTTGTCAAAACTTTTGAACCTGTCACAAGTATAAGTTGAAAAATGTATGTAAGTGTTTGAAAGTGTTTGTAAAAGTTTGATCTTAAGGCCCGAAGACATTTTTTTGCGGAGTGTTGGGTTTTACCGATCCGACACAACGTAAATGGACTTTCAATGGCTTGTATACTACTGGTCCCCAAGGGTCCTTTGGTATAGCTAGTAAAGTCTACATTTTATGCGAGGCGGGTCGGGGACCCCTCGTACATTTTTATCCCCAACCGGTTAATGGAGTCACCGGGGTCTTCGTGACCTCTTTCTCTTCGGATGTGGGACTACACCTAGTCAGGGCGATTGGATAACGTGATTAGTACGGACGACGCCTTCGGGATCGTTAGTATAGCTATAAACTGGGCGTTTGTGTAATGCGGGTTTGTAGTAAATAATCATGCTAAAAAACAATCCAACGTCGCCTGGGACTGACACTATACGCTATACAATGGTTTCAATGTAACTTCATGTAATTCAAGGAACTAGGAGAACATCGGGTTTTTCCTAGGGTTTTCAATACATACAGATTTGAAATGCATACAACTTCAATGAACATTTTTTTACAAGTATAGAAACAAACAAGCATACCTATGGATCTTCACAAACGTTTTCTAAAGCTTTTCTTTTCAGAAAATGTCGGATTTTCTGGTGGTTTTTAAACAGTACAAACATTGGATTTCAATCACTACTTATGAACTCACCAACATTTCATATGTTGACATTTTTCAAAATACTTGTATTCTCAGGGAACCCGTGAACCAAAGGAAATCATATTCAGTGACGGCTTGCAGTTTATTTATGTACGAACCGAACAATTTAATTTTTGGGAATGTAATGTTTAAACAATGTATGACATGTAAACGCTACTGGTTGTACTATATTAATGAATGGTGACGAATGTTGTTATGTTTCATATATATTCAATGTTATGGTATTCAATTGAGTCACGACAGCCCCCGGACGTTTCCGCTGTCTGGTTCGGGGGTGTGACATTAGACAAATAATAACTTAATAAATAAGTTAAAACACTTAGGAACACGTAAACACTTTTTATAAGTGTTTAAGGTCCTAATGGTTGTATCTATGTTGCTACGGGACAAGGCAAAAGGGTTTGAAACATCAAATGGCCTTCCATAAGAGGTCACCACCCAACAAACCCCACCCTTTGGAGTTTACGGCCGTAAACTCATGGTTTTATGGGTGTTTTAAAGTGTTATCTTGATCCTAGAACACTCCTAGCTTTGTTGGAATAACACATGAAGTAGTTTAAGGCCCTAGAATGCTCCATAGGGGAGTTTACGGCCTATAGTCCATATACCGTAGAGTTTACGGCCAAAAACTCCTATGGGGTGATGGCTTTTAATTGTTTTGAGGCACTTGCACATCAAGGATAGCTTCCATGATTTTATCTAAGGCTAAAGGGGACAAGAGGCACACATTTGTGCCTTCACTTGGAGTTTACGGCCCAAGAGGTGTTCCTTGGCCGTAAACTCCCTTTAAGGGATGTTCTTGATGTCTTTTACTCCCCATTCAAGTCCTAGGTGTTCAATGGTAATTGTCTTAAAGCCTTAGGGGTGTTTGTGGTGCATTTAGCCCTTGGAAAAGGGGTTTACGGCCCAAGAGAGGTTCTTGGCCGTAAACTCCTATAAACTTATGATTTTGAAGTGTTTTGATGTCCAAAATAAGTACAAGCATTTGAGGGTTAAAGTCCTTAAGCATTCGGGGTGGTTTAGGGCACTAAATGCCCTTGAAAAGGGGTTTACGGCCCAAGAGAAGTTCTTGGCCGTAAACTCCTATTACTTGGGTTTCTTGGATGTTTTCTAGTCTCTAAAGATCATATCCAAGGTCATTAACAAGTTGTCTAACAAGGGAAAGGGACTAGGAATCCTTAAAGCTCCATTTTGGAGTTTACTCCCCAAGAACGTTCTTGGGCGGTAAACTCCCGGATCTTGTAATCTAAACATGTAATTGATGTTATAAAGCATCTAACAAGTATTAAAACACATTTAGTAAAGTAGACTCACAATCTGGGATGAAAACCCGAAGATCCGTCAGAGAGAATATGGCTTTTCTCTATTTGGAATTGTGAATAATGAATTAATTTAATTCAGAAAACTATTTATAGTCCTGGAATATTTTGGCAGTGTTGGGCTGAAGATAGTTTTGATGTTGCGTCTTTTGGGCTCGTTAGTTTAGCCTTGTATTCTCCGGTTTGGGCCTGTCCAACCGTGAGCCTTTTATGTATTGTATATAAGTTAAATGCTTGCATGCATATTAGGTTAAGATTGCTGAGATTATTGATATAGCGATTCATCCAGAGTACAACATTTTTCTTTAATCATTCTTGTAATCTTCTAATCCTCTACAGTTGATGTTCTTAATCGAGCTCTTCTGAGGATTTTATTTAATCATTTGACACGTTTGATTCAAGCTGTTTTGTTCTTATTATTGCGTTCTTGTTGTTTTATATTCATATACTTGTTCAAGATCTAATCGATCTTCATAGATTAAAAGTTGTTTTAATCCCATCAATTGGTATCAGAGCAGGAGGCTGTATAATCGATACACATCTTTTCTGTGAAAAAGATTTCCATTAGGGTTTTCCGCAATCATCGATATTTATTGAGCCGTCATCTTAATTGACGTATCTTAATATTTATTGTTTTGCCCTAATCTGCTTTATTACAAGTCTGATCTTTGAACAGGTTTTTACGATCATAATGGACGCGACGCAATCAAACCCTATTAATATTTCCAACAGCATCAGTTCGACGACAAAGATTCCAATCTTATACACCCATGACTATGAAGTATGGGTGCATCATTTTGAAGATTACGTGATTGGATCGGAGGACAATGGTTATCTCATATGGGAAGCCATCATCAATGGACCGTTTTCTCATTCTGCTACATCCAGAATCATCAAGACACAAAAAGAGTACAACGATCTGCTTAAGGACGTGAAGGATATTGCACAAGACGAGAAAGACAAATTCCAGTGTAATATTAAGGCGTTAAGTTTGATCAGATTCGCCCTTCAGTCAGACACATTCAGACTGGTCAGCTCATGTACTACGGCGAAGGAAGTATGGGATAGACTTCGTGAACTGTATTCCACAGACGAAGATCTTGAACATTCTATCCAAACCTTGCTTCTATCTGAGTTTGGAGAATTCAGGCAAGGGGCCGAAGAAACGGTGACCCAGACGTTTGATCGCTTCAATCGTCTTCTCAGCAAGATGATCAAACACGACATTGAAAGAAAGCTTATCGAACAGAAGGTTACTTTCTTGAACGGACTAAGGTCTGAGTGGAGAGCAGTGGTTTCCACAGTCAAAGCCCATGAGCAGTTTAAATCATACTCTTTGGCGAAACTGGTGGGTATTCTAAAGTCTCAAGAGAAGATTGTGGTACAAGAGAAGAACGTTGTTTCTAGTCTTGGTTCGTTGGCCCTCCTATCTAAAAGTAAAGCTGTGATGGAGGAAGAAGAGCTTAACTTGGAGGAATATGACCTCACGTCTGAGGATTATGCCATGATGGTGTCCAATCCTAAGAGGTTCATAAAGAAGAGATTCCCCAGCAACAAAAACCGAAACTGGCAGGGGAGTTACAGCTCTGAAAAAGCGAACAATGAACCAAAGGCTAAGGAGCCCAAGAAGGAACCGAAGGCAAATGGCGATTCCGGAGTAAGCTGTTTCTACTGTGGTGGCAAGAACCACTATGCTAAGGACTGTGTTCTTAAGAAAATGGCTGAAAAGGACGATGGAAATGATGAGGAAGTCGTGCTGCAGAAGAGATTGGATGAGTTGAGAAAGAAGAAGTCTACAGCTAACCTTTCTATTAATGCTCTTATTGTGCAGGGTTCGGTTAATGACGATGAGTTCGGTAGCACAGAAGTTTGGTCTACTGACTCAGAAGATGAAGAAGTGAGGAAGCCTACCCATGGAAAGGGGTATGTGGCTAAGGAGGAAAGAAGTGGAGGAAAATGCTTCATGGTGACTAACGTATCACAAATGAGGGGATACAACACCGATGAAGGAAGCGATGGACCGAAGGTACAGGAGGATATGTGCTTTACGGCCAAACCACTCAGCCAATAGTTTAATGAGCTCGATGAACTGATAAAGAAGGTACAATCTGTTTTTATTTCATCTAAAGTACCACCATCCTCATATGAGAAAGAACTAAAAAATGTTAATACAAGAATTTCTCATTTAGATAGTAGCTTAACTCAAACTCGAGTCACCAATTCTAACCTGACTGATCAATTAAGCAAGGTGGCGTCGAAGAGTGAGGAGCGGCGAATGTGGATTGAGTTAAAAGAGTCGGAATTAGTTAAAGTCAAAGAAGAAAACATTTATTTGCAGAGAGACAATTTGAAATTGTTAAAACAACGAAATGTTTTTTGTTTAATAGCTAAACGTTTATATTCCAATATTACTCAACTTCACTTGGATTGTGAGATAGGCCAAAAGATCCATCGCATGATTTTGCCCTTCCTAGAGTTTAAGGAGGATGAAATCGATGCCGAAGCCTACAATTGTGAGAGTGTGATATCGTCTGATGATGTCAACCCAACCTATACGTATGGACTGGACAAAATTGAGTCCTTCATTAAATCCAAAGACCACAAGGACATGCTCAAAAATCTTTTGGACGAAAATGACAGACTTAAACTGAGAACCGAAACCATGCAAAAATTTGACTCTCTAAACGCCAACGTAAGCTCAGAAAATAAAATCGATGTTGAAAATGCATCTGAGCTTAACGAGGACGAAAACATGAGTGAAATTTCTGTAGAGGATACGGTTGACTGCTCAGAATTTGTTAAAAGCGAAACTGAAAACCACAAAAATCTTATTTCTGAAAATTCTGTGGAATTCGCTAGATTGTCCCAACAAAAGTCCCCGAAATTAGTAGAAAAAGCTGTTGTGTATCAAAAGGTCAGGACCACTCCGAATCAGGTATACAAGGTGACTGGAGTAACCGAACATCAAACAGCTGAACTCACAGCTATTGTTAACGAAGACAATGCTGATGGCTGTGATGAGTACTTCTGGGAAGCTCCTATTGATAATGCAAACGAAACCGTTGGCTTGTCTGAAAGAACCTCCTGGATGAGCAAAGGAAGATACATCCCTGAACCATTAAATAAGCCGGATAACTTCAATGAGCCAAGTACCAGTGGTACGAAAGATATTCCTCAGGAGAATGATCATTCAGCAAAAGAAGACATTCCCTCTACTCCAACAGCTCAAAGTGAAACTTCATCAGATATTCGTTCCACTTCCTCAGTGCAAACTGAATCTTCTTCGGATATTCCCTCTGCTCCCTCGGCTTAAAGTAAAACTCCTGAAGTTCAAAAGGAACCAGCCAAGGTGACAACAAAAACGAAAGCGAACGTTCATCATCAACCTAAGCAGATGAGGGATAAGAAGATAGAAAGGAACCAAAGATACAGGAAAAACCTTTCTGAAAGGAAACAATTCTGGCACTCCCAGAATGCATACTATTCACACAAAGACAAGAATCTGAAGTATGAAAACAATCCTGTAAGAAAGCCTGAAAGTTCCAACAACCGAAAGCCAAGGTTCGGTTCACTAGAAGATACCAACCGAAGGCAAAGGTTCGGTTCTGAAAAGGACTTCAACCGAAACCAAAGGTTCGGTTCCAAGAACAACTCCAACCAAACGCAGAGGTTCAGTTCTGAAGTCAAAGGAGAACAAGACTCTAAGGTCAGTCCCTCCAATGATCAAAAGCAAAAGAGTCACCTAGAGTCACCAGCCAGGAAGTCCTCTCCATCCAAAACCTCTCATTCTAACTCTTCTCGTTCTTCTAAGTCTTCTACTTCCACCAATTCATCTCCATCTTGCTCTAAAGCTAATCCCGCTTGTTCTCAAAAACCTCATTCATCAGCTGAACAGAAGGGAAAGTAGAAGGTCGATGAATCCAAACCAGAGTCCAAAACGAACACACCCAATCCTAACAAAATACAAGTCTTTACCATTAAAAAGAAAGATGAAACAACTCTAATAAAACGAACATATCTAGTTGACATTTCTCTTACTATTCCCGTTCCCATGAAAAGCTCACATGGACCCAAGAAACTTTGGGTTCCTAAATCTGCTTAATTTTTGCAGGTTATAAGTGACGAGCAGTTTGACGAAGAATGGTACATCGATAGTGGCTGCTCACGTCACATGAGAGGGAGGAAATAAGAGCTCAGGGAATACAGATCTCTTGCAAATGGTGGCAACGTTAAGTTTGGAAATAACTCTTTCGGCACCATAAAGGGATACGGGATGATAACGAATGGTGACTTTACAATAAGGAAGGTGGCCTATGTGGAAGGACTCCAACACAACCTCATCAGTGTATCTCAGCTTGTTGGAGGTACAGGTCTCAAAGTCTCATTCGATGATGAAGGTTCTGAAATCATAGAGAAAAAGACAAAGAAAGTGATTCTAAAGTCAGAGCGAAAGGGTGAAATGTTTCCTCTGAACATGAAACCCATCAAAGGAAACCCAGCCATATGTCTGTTATCAAAAGCTCAATCCGACAAAAGCTGGTTGTGGCACAGAAGACTCTCTCATCTCAATTTCAAAGATATCAACCGAGTTGTCACTGGAGGTCATGTTAGGGGTCTTCCATTGCTCAAGTTCGACAGAGAGCATTTGTGTGCTGCATGCGAAATGGGAAAGCAGAGTCGTTAAAGTCACCCATCTGTAATCAACACAAAAGTTGTTGAACCACTCGAATTGCTTCATATCGATTTGTGTGGTCCTTCATCTATCGAAAGCATCGGTGGTAGCAAGTATATTCTTGTTATCGTTGATGACTTTTCACGATTTACATGGGTGTTCTTTCTAAAGCTCAAATCTGAAGCGACTCAAAAGCTGAAAGTGTTTATCAAGCAAATTGAAGTCCAGCTCAAGAAGGTCGTTCACAACATCAGGAGCGACAATGGTCTTGAATTCAAGAATAGGGAGTTTGAAGAGTTTCTTGCAGAAAAGGGAATTAGTCACAATTTCTCAGCTCCCTACACACCACAACAGAACGGAATAGTCGAAAGACGAAACCGATCCTTGTGTGAAGCTGCCCAAACTATGCTAAGTTTCGCTTCCTTACCTCTTTATTTTTGGGCTGACGCTATTTCTGCTGCTTGTTTTACACAGAACAGATCCTATCTCAACAAGCGATTCACGCTCACACCATATGAGATAATAAATAACAGAAAACCCCCATGTGTTTGGCTCAAGGTGTTTCATCTTTAACTCTAAAGAACACCGCAATAAGTTTGATGTCAAAGCCGACGAGGGAATCTTTCTGGGTTACTCACTCACATCCAAGGCGTACAGGGTCCTAAACAAACGTTCAAGAAGGATTGAAGAGACATACTATGTGACCTTTGACGATAGCTATGTCAAGAAGCTACAGGCCATAGAAGACACTGCCGGGGAAATCTTTCCTCAAACTGGCAAAGTCACAGTCTCGATCGCCAATTTATACGAGAAATTTATGGAACTCTTTGACGAACCGGAAAAAGCTTCTCTCTCAGAAGCAGGTGCAGCTGACAACAAAGTTGATCATATGAAGCAGATTGTCGAAGATGCTGCAAGAAGAATGCATGAAGGAGAATTTCCCACTGATGAATCTCCATCCATCAATGCTTCAGTCGAGGGAGAGCCAAGTTCTCATGTCGAGGGGGAGCCAAGCTCACAAGTCCAGGGGGAGCCAAACTCTACATCTTCAACCGAAGGTCCTTCACCAACCAAAGGTGCCTCTCCAACCGAAGATGCCCCTCCAAACGAAGGTGCTTCAACGTCTGAAAGTCCAGCACCACAAGAAACCCCTGAACCTCATGTTTCTCAAGACTCATCAATTGAGGGGGAGCATGATGATGTGACGCTTGATTACGATAGCCAATCTGAGCCATAAGAGATGATCAACACTGAACTAGATCCAACCTTCGATCCGAATTACCCTCCTCTTACCAAATGGACCAGAGATCATCCTATCTCTCAAGTAGTTGGTGATGTATCTGAAAAAGTTCTAACCCGATCTCAACTGAAGGCAAAACAGACATCCTTATTTTCAAAGGTTGAGTTTTGTATGTTTAACTCATTCGTATCAAAAGTTGAACCGAAGACAGTGAACACTGCCCTCGATCACTATGATTGGGTTCAAGCAATGCAAGACGAACTGAACGAGTTTGAAAGGAATAAAGTCTGGCGCCTCATTCCAACTCCTCCAGATGCTTCGGTTGTTGGTCTCAAATGGGTTTTTAGGAACAAAATGGACAAGGAAGGTAATGTCATAGGGAACAAGGCTCGTCTGGTGGTCAAGGGATACTGTCAGGAGGAAGGAATAGATTACGAAGAGACGTTCGCTCCAGTAGCTAGGCTAGAATCTGTTAGAATATTTCTGGCCTATGCTGCTCACAAAAACTTTGAGGTTTTCCAAATGGACGTCAAGTGTGCATTTCTCAATGGAGAACTCGAAGAAACTGTGTATGTGGAGCAGCCTCCTGGGTTCGTGAACGAAAAGTATCCAAATCATTGTTATATTCTGGATAAAGCTTTGTACGGCCTAAAACAAGCTCCGAGAGCCTGGTATGAAACGCTTACAAAATTTTTAAACATGTCTAAATTCAAACAAGGTTCGGTTGACCCAACCTTCTTTCGCAAAAAGGAAGGTAACCACCTTATGATAGTTCAAATTTATGTCGATGACATCATCTTTGGCTCCACGAATCCCAGCTTAACAGCTGAATTCAGAAAGTTGATGGAGACTAAGTTTGAAATGAGCTCAATGGGTCCTATTAATTTTTTCCTTGGTTTAAATATAAGACAGGGACCCGAAGGCATCTTTATCAATCAGGAAGCTTACACTAAGACTCTCCTAGCGAAGTTTGGAATGATGGGCGACTCAAAAGTCAAAGTCCCAATGGCATTCGGCACCAAGCTTACCCCTTCACTAGACAAACCGGCTATCGATATCACGCTCTATCGTCAAATGATAGGCTCACTGATGTATTTAACTGCTAGCAGGCCTGATATCATGTTTTCTGTGTGTTATTGTGCTCGATTTCAGGCTAACCCACGCGAACCTCACATGCTGGCAGTAAAGAACATCCTACGCTATCTCAAGCGAACCACCTCCTTAGGTCTATGGTATCCATCCAATTCAGGCTTCTTCGTTCAAGCCTACTCTGATGCTGACCTTGGAGGATGTGGACTCGACCGTAAAAGCACAACTGGTGGCTGTCAATTTCTTGATGGGAAGTTGGTCAGCTGGCAATCCAAGAAACAAACGTGTGTGTCGCTGTCTACTGCCGAAGCGGAATACATTGCCGCTGCATCCTGCACATCCCAAGTGATTTGGATCCAGAGTCAACTTCGAGACTATGGACTCAATATGAAGAAGATCCCACTATTGTGACTCTGAAAGTGCAATTAGGATCTGTCATAACCCAGTGCAACATTCTAAAACCAAACACATAGCACTAAGGTATCACTTGATCAAAGATCATGTGGAAGATGGAAATGTCGAAGTTCACTTCGTAAGAACCACTGATCAATTGGCTGACGTCTTTACCAAAGCTCTTCCTGAAGCATCATTCAATAAAATATTGCAAGGGCTAGGTATGATGGAATCAGAGTCAGTACCTCACACTACCTCTCAAACTCAAACGTAAGAAGCGAACCCAACCGAACGTTCGGGTTCGGTTCAACCATCTGACTCGCTCATTGCTTCAAAGGTAGTTTTTCTGAGTTGTATATTTTCTTTGTACAAAATTTGTTTTTCTTTGTGTAAAAAGTTTTTCCAAATTGCATATCTAAACTCCTTGGTTTCTTAAAATTTTCCAAAACCGAAACCTCCAGAAGGTTCGGGTTCGGTTTTTCAAAATTTTGTGGAACCGAAACCAACCGAAGGGTCGGGTTCGGTTTTTCAAAATTTTCTAGAACCGAAACCAACCGAACGCTCGGGTTCGGTTTTTCAACTTTTTCCCAACCAAAACCAACCGAACGTTCGGGTTCGGTTTTTCATTTTTTCCAAAGTTTTTTTAGGTCTTATTTTTATTTTAAGTCTTAATTTTTATTATTATTTTTTATTTTTTATTTATTATTTTTTTTATTTTTATTATAAATTTCAAAAACTCCATAAACCCCACTATTCCCCCAACCTCATTCCCTATACCTCCACCCATATTCACCACATCAACCGAAACACCACCAGTTACCGAAACCCCTCCTGTAACCAAACCACCACAAACTCAAACACATACAACCGACCCTACCCATACACAACCACCACCCGAAACTAACCCCCCACCCACTCAACCTGAACCAACCAAACCCATAACACCCCCAACTTCACCACCACCTCAATCTCCAGAAGACGCCTCCGATGGTGACGATCAGTACCTTGGTGGTGATCACATGAACTTCAATTCGGTCTACTATAGTCCGTTTCAAGTTCAGAGTGATGAGGAGGATGATGCTCCTGTAACAAAGAAGCATCTTCGCGAGCTTAACGAGAAGGTTGATCAACTTCTCGCCTCCTCTTCCAACCAGCAGTCATCTTTGTCTGAAGCTGCCCTTCAGAAGATCGTTGACGCCTTCTCCAGGGCTCAACATGATTCTGTGGCCTCAACAACTGCTGCTATCGACGCCTCCACCCGAGCCTGTGAGGCAGCGACCGAAAAAGTCGATAAACTATTCAATGACGCTTCTGTCCTGCTGCAGTCCTTGCAGGAGAGCGCCGAAGCCACTAAGACAACTCTGGAACCAGTTGTTCAACAATTGGCCAAGTTTTTCTCGACGGAGCTGTCTTCGTTCGCTACTCTCAGACAACATCTTAGCGACGACAACTCGGCACTTCGTGCCTCCATCGATGCCCGCCTGGCAAAGCTACAAGAGGATCTTGCGGCAGAAAATTCTCTGATGGACGTCTTGGCAAGCAAGACTACCGCCCTTAAGGTCAAGAGCACGCAGCTTTCCAACTCCCAGCAACAATTGGAAGCTCTTCGATCCGAGAGGGAGGTCATAAAGACGTGTGTTTCGGATGTCCACGCAGCTCTATCAAACATCCTGGAAGCACACGACCCCATCCTTAACCACTCAGTGAGGCGTACCCTCGCTGAAAAACTCTCTCCGGCCATGGACCTTTTAAGCAAAATTGAAGGCCTACCGAGTTTTGTGTCCATTCCGAAACAAGGGGGAGATGAGAAGAAAGGATCGAAACCACCTCCTTCCTCCAAAGCTACTCACACAACCGAACCACCCCCAACTGGTCATGCCTCGGGTTCGGGTGTGAAGAACAAGGGCAAAAACATAGCTGAGGGAGGAGATGAAGATGAAGATGAAGACAAGGAGACCATTGCGGACATGTTAAAAAGAAAGAACAGTCGCAATGCTGAAGACGATGCCAGTCGTGTGGCGCGTGAGGCTGAAGAAGCCGAACGAAAGCAAAAAGAAGCCCACGATCTCCTTGAGAGCCGAAAGTTGCTCTTCCCTGCCTGGACCAGGGATCGTATGATAAAAGAGGCCATAGAGACTCCAAGCATACTATGGCTCGAGCCGGTGATATCATTCAACTGCAACAACTCTATCGATTCGCAGTTTGATATGCCGCTGACTCGAAAGGCGTTCATCTTCCACGCCTTCTCTAACATTTTTGAAGTCCCGCATCCGAACGATGAGCTTGACAGGGAGCTCATTGACTTCTACCTGGAGGCCGCTCGCCCTCAATACCTTACATGGAGCGCCCAGAAGATTGTTAATGTTCGGGTGCTGAAGCCTTATGCCGTGGGGAGATTCACAAACGTTAAGTTCAAGCTTATTCGTGGATCTGCAAGAACTGCTCACATTATCACCCTGGCGGATCTGCCGAATCTGAATCCTCATGACTGGATAGTCTTGTACAATATCCTGCTGACAGATGAATCTGAATATGGTCCCATCATAGACCATGTCAAAAGGATGTTGGCTTGCTACATCATGGAGGTTGCCCTAATGGATCAGGAGGTCGCCACAGTTTTTAAGAAGAAACCGAAAGTAGCACCTGTGGGATCGGCCAGTGATCTAAATCAAATGCAAATGGACAAGATAGATCTGAGGCGAAACTTAGTGATGTTCACTAGAGCCAAAGGACAGAAATGTCTCTTCGCTTTAGCTGACAAGCACCTTTACACCACAGCTTGCTTGGAACACGTCTTATCAATCATCAAGCGGTGTAAGGAGAATTCGGCTGATGACATCAAGTACTTCAATGATATGATCAATTGGTACATTCGGTTTAGACAGACCATCCTTTCCATAACCAAGTGTCTGTTTAACACCGTGAAGAAGAAGGTACCAACTTCAGCTGCCGGCCCAAGTCACAAGTGAAGGTCTCACTCCAAATTGACGCAAAGGGGGAGATTGTTGGGCTGAAGATAGTTTTGATGTTGCGTCTTTTGGGCTCGTTAGTTTAGCCTTGTATTCTCCGGTTTGGGCCTGTCCAACCGTGAGCCTTTTATGTATTGTATATAAGTTAAATGCTTGCATGCATATTAGGTTAAGATTGCTGAGATTATCGATATAGCGATTCATCCAGAGTACAACATTTTTCTTTAATCGTTCTTGTAATCTTCTAATCCTCTACAGTTGATGTTCTTAATCGAGCTCTTCTGAGGATTTTATTTAATCATTCGACACGTTTGATTCAAGCTGTTTTGTTCTTATTATTGCGTTCTTGTTGTTTTATATTCATATACTTGTTCAAGATCTAATCGATCTTCATAGATTAAAAGTTGTTTTAATCCCATCAGGTAGAAAATATTTTTATTCCTGATATGGGACTGTAACATGATGAAACTTGAAATGCTCAAATTTCACAAAACCAGGAGCATCCACTCTCCTGATATCTCCTTAAACATTAACCCTAATGTATACAAACTGGTTCAGAAAAGTATGAAAATCACTGAAACTGGACTAGCTTCTATTGAATAGATAATGTTCGTACAAATGGAAATTTCGGGTTGTCACAATTTCCCTTGGGTAGCAAGGGCATCCTTCCATTCATCATTCATAGATCAGAAACACTAGTAACTATTATAGGAATAGTTAGGAGATTCTATTTACTCTCTCTAGTACAGAGAATTCCAAAAGAGTCAGTTCATTCGTTAGTCTATATCAATATTCAAGTACTTACAATAGAATTCAAAATACGAGATGCATCTTCAAGACACGGATCTCCCCGTCGTCAAGTTGGTAACCAGAGTCTCCTGGAGGGAGATCTGGCATTATGTGTATAGATCTATATGGGATTGTCACTCCCACACCCTGACTTCTAGCTACAGTCCCCGGCCTACCAAGCCAAGGGGTGACAAATGTCACATTCATTCTGACGCTTGCAGGGCGCCAAGTACTCTATTGTCGATCAGTATGGTTACGAGTATCTCTATGTTTACCTTATAATTCATGGCCTTAAGGTAACATGGTATTTCAAAACAACCCACTTAGGATTACCGGATGTTTTAGACTTTGTTAGCTGTGTCGTTCATTCGATACTGTCTGGAGTCTGTATTTCCTTGTTTTAGACTTTGCTAGCTGTGTCGTTCATTCTATACTATCTGGATTCTCTTTTTCCTTTTGTTAGACTGAACCAGGCATATCATTCATTTGATACTCTCCTGGAGTCTATGATTTCTTTTTCCTTAGTCAGCAGTATTACTGCTGAGGCATATGTTATATTTCCCCTAGTATTTTTACTAGTGATATTCTCATATTTTCTTTAAAGTTAATACCGTATTTTGGTAATGATAGTATTTTGGGGAAAATTACTCCTTAAAACATAAGTCTGTCGGGTCTTGGTAGAAGACTGCTTTTATTTCGAAAATATATGATTTTCTGGAAAGGACGCTAATACACCGTAGATTCTAAAGTACTATCTTTCATAAAGTTATTTTGAATAAAAATGCGTACTTATACAAACGACACTAAATACTTATAGACTCACCAACATTATAAAAATGTTGATACTCGCTTTCAAAATAACTTGTATTCTCAGGTCAGCAATAGACAGGTACATCCCGGGAGGTCTTGGGAAGACAACCTAGAACCAAGTTGCATCCTGTTATGTTCTGTATTTACTTTGATGTTGCGATGGCATGTAACCTCTGTAAAATTATTACTATTAACGCAATGGTTGTTGTACTTTGATTACTATACTGCATAAGTTGTGATACTTGACTTGACGTCATCCACCCCAGAACGTTTCCGCCGTTCCGGTTTTGGGGTGTGACAGGTTCCCTCGTTGGCACATATCAAGCTTTGGGGTTCTAAAGCATTCGTTAGATGAGAGACTCACGACAAGCTTGAACCTCAAAGTGAGCGATGTATTTTCATCGGCTACCCAGAGAAGTCCTTTGGATACTTGTTCTACAGACCTAGTGGGAACGTGATATTCGTAGCAGGAAGGGAAGTTTTCCGTGAGAGGGAACTCATATACAAAGAGGACAATGGCAGTATAATTTATCTTGAAGAAATTCAAGAGTCAAGCGATAAAGGAACCACTAACACTAGCGTTCAACCCGAGGAAAAAATTCATGCTGAACCAATTGATGTCTTGTTACCTCTTAGGCATTCCACTCGAGTTAGAATGGCACTGGAGTTTTATGGTTTTCATATTACTACGGATGGTGATAAGTTTATCATTGATAGTACACTGGTAAATTTGGATGAGCCTTCTAGCTACAAGGAAGCCATGGTTGGCCCTGAGTCTGCTAAATGGAAAGAGGTAATGGACAGCAAGATCCAGTCCATGTATGACAATCAAGTTTGGAACTTGGTTGACAATGTACCAGGTCGCAAGATAGTTGGGTGCAAATGGATCTTCAAAAAGAAGACCGATATGGATGGAAAGGTGCACACATTCAAGGAATGACTGGTTGCGAATGGCTTTACTCAAACCCTGGGGGTTGACTATGATGAGACCTTCTCACCAGTGGCCAAGATCAAATCTATTAGGGTCATGTTAGTCATAGTTGTGTTTCATGATTATCAAATCTGGCAGATGGATGTCAAAACCACTTTCCTTAATGGGAAGTTGGCTGAAGATGTTTACATGTGTCATCCATAGGGTTTTGTGGATACTAAATACCCCAATAGAGTGTGTAAGCTTGAGAAATCAATCTGTGGATTGAAGCAAGCTTCTCGCAGATGGAATATTTGCTTTGATGAGAAGGTCAAAGACTTTGGCGCCTCTTAGAGTAAGGATGAGTCCTATATATATGTCAAAGCTAGTGAGAGTATAGTTAGCTTTCTAGTACTGTATGTTGATGACATACTACTCAAAGGAAACGACATTACAACCTTGTAGGAAGTTAAGTCCTGGCTTGGAAAGTTTTTCGCTATGAAAGACCTAGGAGAGGTTGCATATATTCTAGGAATAAGGATTTTGAGAAATAGGAGTAGAAGGTTGATTAGACTTGGTCAAACTACTTACTTCGATCAAGTGTTAAAGCGTTTAAACATGGAGAACTCCAAGAAGGGAGAGTTATCTATCCAGAGCAACACCGAGTTGAGTAAGACACAGAGTCCGAGTACCGATGCGAGGTAGCAAAAATGAGTCGAGTTCCATATGCTTCCATCGTTGGCTCGATGATGTATGCTATGACATGTACTCGACCTGATGTGGCTTTTTTTAGCATTGTTTGCCGATATCAAGGGAACCTAGGTAAAGCTCACTGGATAGCAGTCAAGAACATTCTTAAGTATATGCGATGGACTAAGGACTGGGTCCTTGTTCTTGATGGCAGTGATGACTTCAGATTTACTGGTTATAGTAACGCCATTTTTCAGACAGATCGAGACAACTTCCGTTCTCAGTCTGGTTGGGTATTTACACTCAATGGAGGAGCAGACTTGGAAAAGTTCCAAGTAGGAGACCGTGGCTAATTCAACATGTGAGTCAAAGTATATAGCCACTAGCAAAGCGTCAACAGAGGCTATATGGTTGAAGAACTTAACTTGGGACCTTGGAGTTGTGGAAACCATAAATGAGCTTATGAAGATTCTATGCAATAATGAAGGAGTGGTTGCCTTGACCAAGGAGCCAAGGGATCATGGAAGATCTAGACATATCGACAGAGAATACCACTTCATCATACATCAGGTAGAAGAAGGACTCCTTGTCGTCAAGAGGGTATCATCAGAAGAGAATCCTATAGATCCCTTCACAAAGGGTCTGAGTAGGATTAAGCACATTCAACATACGAGGAGCATTGGTTTAAAGGATGATATTGCTTTAGTTATTAGATAGGTATTTTAGAAACTGGTAATAGATAAATGTAATTGACATTTGATGCTTAAGTATAGAGATTTATTTATGAGTATTGTTTACTATCTTTTGTCAATTTTTTAGTTTATGTTTCAAATTTGCATGTTATACTTCTAGAATAATTGGATTGTTCAAATTATCCATAATCGATCATACTTTGGAGGTAAGTAGTGAATTAAGACTGTCATGAATTGGCTTGTAGATTCTCTATACATCCAGGAGCTAGAAAAATGTATAGGGACTTGAGACTGAGTTACTGGTGGCCCAGCATGAAGCGAGAGATAGCCTGGTTTGTGGAGTGGTGCTTGACCTGCTGGAAGGTCAAGGCCGAACATCAGCGACCGTATGGTAAGGTTCATCCGTTACCCATTCCTATGTGAAAGTAGGACGAGATCACCATGGACTTCATCATGAAGTTACCAAGGACAGTGAAGGGTGTGGATGCCATATGGGTGATTGTGGACCGGTTGACGAAGAGTGCCCACTTTATTCCAATCTCTGAGAGCATCTCTGCAGAAAAATTGGCGGATATTTGTGTACGAGAGGTGGTGGCTAGACACAGGGTGCCAGTGTCAGTAGTCTCTGACATAGATGTTTGATTTAAATCTAGATTCTGGAAGAAGTTCCATGAGGAACTGGGTATTCAGTTACATTTCAGCACAACGTACCACCCCCAGATAGATGGCCAAAGTGAGAGGACGATCCAGACACTTGAGTATATGCTTCGGGCATGCATGTTGGATTTTGGAGGGAGTTGGGACATATAACTTCCACTAGAAGAGTTTTCTTATAACAATAGTTATCATGCTAGTATCGACCGACCACTGTTCAAAATATTGTATGGACAGAGGTGTAGGACCCCTGTTTTCCAGGGGTGAGGTAGGGCACCGGGTCATAGGGAGCATCGTAGTGGTACTCAAGACTACTGAGTTGATTCAGCAAGTGCGTGACAGGCTACGAGTCGCATAGAGCCATCAGAAAAGCTTTGCTGACTGGCGTCGATCGAATCTTGAGTTCCAGGTGGGGGACTTTATGTTACTAAAGGTGTCGCCATGGAATGGAGTCATCAGGTTTCAGAAGAGAGGCAAGTTAGGACCGCGATATATTGGCCCGTTCAGGATTTTGGCCCGATTTGGCAAGGTAGCTTACTGCTTGGATCTGTCAGACGACCTTAGCCAGATACACAAAGCCTTCCATGTGTCACAGCTTTGGAAGTGTGTTACCGACGAGGCCATGGTCGTTTCTCTGGATGACATTGATGGGTTTTGAGCATTCTAACACTCCTATGGTGTACATGCAACCCTAGAATCCTTGGATCTATGTTTGACTAAGATACATGCAAATAATTACTTTTCAAAGGTTCTCATCCTAACTAGCATGGCATGGGGAACTTGAATCAAATAAAGCTAGTAGAATTACTTACCTTGTAGTTGTAGTTGATTGCTTGGAGTTTTAGAGCCTAGCACCAATAGTGTGGATACCTCAAATGGAAATCACAAATCACCACAAACTTTGGAACTTAGAGAGAATAGTAATCACCTTCCTGAAATCGGCCCTCTCACTTTACTCACCACAACTAGTGTCATTTCAAGAACCAAAACCTCCTTTATATAGTGTGGTGGATTAGGGTTACATCCATGTAAACCCTAATACCCATGTCTTTTCATTTCCATGAGGTCCATGGGTTAAAGCTCTAGGAAGTATCCATGGGCTTTCCATGCAAGCCTAGCCCATTCCAAATAAGCATTTACCCACACTATATAAATACAAGAGCCCATATTTAATTAGTAATACTTTTGATCTCTAAATTAATTCTAGATTAATTACAGATCAATAATAATTAAATAATATGATTTTATATTAATATATTAGAACTTATAATATATTAATAAATCATAACTTATACTATTCTCCAAAGATTATCCATAAATTGTTCGGGTGAAGTGCAACCCAAATGGACTATGCCAGGTCGGGTCAAGTACATACCAAATATAGTTATGGACTTAGACACTATATCCAACAGTCTCCCACTTGGATAAGTTTAATAATTATAGTTGCAAGTATGACATCAGGAACCGATCAGCAATCATAGCTCTCTAAACTTTGTTGAACTAGAACGTGCCATTTTAGATAAGTGATCATATAATTCTCTGTTCTAGATATCAGTCGGACAAATACATGGAACATGGTCTTGCTTATTGTCCAGCATTTGTTTCCCGATTTCCGATTTGTTTGACATAGAACTTAACTGAACACATCAATTTAGTTCTGACCGGGCCCGATGCATAGGTCAAAACAAAATCATTGAGGGGCCCGGATATCACTACTAATCCAAAAAGGAACAGATAAACTTCGACTCATATGTTTGCTCTACTACTTGTTGAATTACAAACAAAGGTACGTTTTATAACATCGAGTTACCAATGCGTTTTCGTACAATCAGTGCATAACCAACTGATAGGAAACAAATCATATCTCTAGGTTTGAAGACTTATATGATATTACCATATCACGATCACTCGAGATAAATTCCATGAAGTGATACCAGTGAGCGTGGGTTGAATCCAATACAAAGAACTTATGAGCACTCATGACTGTTGTAGCCCCTCTTTGTCTAACATCTTAGACCTCTACAAGCCAACCCATGACACTCTTGATTCATATCTACTTCCAACATATGACCGACTGTGGAGAGTTTGAATAATATGATATAAACCATAAAATAATTATTCTGGAAGTCAAAACATGCAAAAAGAAATAATAGTAAACGATTGACAAGTGATAGCAACACTTTACTCATAAATAACAGCTTTTATTTATCATCAAATGTCAATTACATTTTACAAATTTCAAGATTATCTAACTACTAAAACTAATATCATCCTTCAGCCCTATGCTCCGAGCATGCTGGAGATGCTTAGCCCGATTCATTCCCTTCTTGAGGGGATCTGCTGGGTTCTCATCCGATGATACCCTCTTTGCCACAAGGATTCCTTCTTCTATTCGATGTCTGATGAAGTGATATTTTATGTCAATGTGTCTGGATCTCCCATGATCTCTTGGTTCCTTGGCTAAGGCAACCGCACTATTGCTGTCACAGAAAATCTCCATTGGCTCCTTTATAGATGGTACAACTCCAAGGTCTCCGATGAAGTTCTTTAGCCATATAGCCTTCTTTGCTGCCTCGCTTGCTGCTATATACTCTGATTCACAAGTGGAATCAGCCACTGTCTCCTGCTTGGAACTTTTCCAAGTAATTGCCCCTCCGTTTAGGGTAAAGACCCAGCCCGACTGAGAGTGGAAATCATCCCTGTCAGTCTGGAAGCTAGCATCACTGTACCCTACAACTCTCAAGTAATCACTCCCACCGAGGGTAAGGACCTAGTCCTTAGTCCTCCGTAGGTACTTGAGGATATTCTTTACCGCAGTTCAGTGTGCCTTGCCAGGGGTTCTCCAGATACCTACTAACCATGCTCAAAGCAAAGGCTACATCAGGTCGAGTACATGTCATAGCATACATGATCGATCCTACAGCTGAGGCATAAGGTATTCGACTCATTTATGCTATCTCAGCTTCAATACTCGGACTCTGAGTTTTACTCAGTCTGGCATTACACTGGATAGGTAACTCACCTTTCTTGGAGTTATGCATGTTGAACCTTTTCAACACTTTGTCCACATAGGTGCTTTAACTAAGTCCAATTAGTCTTTTACTCATGTTTCTCAAAATCCTTATCCCTAGGATATAGGCAGCTTCACCAAGGTCCTTCATAAAGAAACACTTCCCAAGCCAGGACTTTACTTCCTGTAGGGTTGGGATGTCATTTCCTATGAGTAGTATGTCATCCACATACAGTACCAAAAAGCTTACTATACTCCGACTAGCCTTGATATAGACACATGATTCATCTTCACTCCTTGAAAAGCCAAATTCTTTGACTTTCTCATCAAACCTAAGATTCCATCTGCGAGGTGCCTGTTTCAATCCATAAATGGATTTCTCGAGCTTACACACTCTATTGGGGTACTCTGTACTGACAAAACCCTCTGGCTGAACCATGTAAACATCTTCAGCCAACTTTCCATTAAGGAAAGCGGTTTTAACATCCATTTTCCATATTTCATAGTCATGAAATGCATTAATGGCTAACAAAACCCTAATAGACTTAATCTTGGCCACTGGTGAAAAGGTCTCATCATAATCAACTCCCGGAGTTTGAGAATAACCCTTTGCAACCAGTCGTGCCTTATAAGTGTGTACATTACCGTCCATATCGGTCTTCTTCTTGAAGATCCATTTGCACCCAACTATCTTATGATCAGGTACATTGCCAACCAAGTTCCAAACTTGATTGTCATACATGGACTGTATCTCGCTATCCATAGCCACTTTCCATTTAGCAGCCTCAAGACCTACCATGGCTTCCGTGTAGTTGTTAGGCTCATCCAGATTGACCGGTGTGTTATCACTGATAAGTGTCTCACCTTCTTCAGTAATTTGAAAACCATAATAATGCTCAGGTGCATTCCTAACTCTGGTGGAATGCCTCGGAGGTATAGATTCTTCAGTCGGCTCAACAGGAGTTTCCTCCTCAGGTTAAGGGCTAGGGTTTGAGGTTCCTTCACCACTTGACTCTAGAAATTTCCTCAAGGTCAATTTGCCTCCCACTGTCTCCTTGGCTCATGAATTCTCTCTCTCTCTCTCTCTCTCTCTGAAGAATCCTCTTCTTGCTACAAAGACCGCAGTATCACTAGGTCTATAGAAGATATAGCCTAAGGATTTATGTGGGTAGCCGATGAAAATACACCTTTCACTTCGGGGTTCGAGCTTATCGTGAGTCTCGCATCTCACGAAAGCCTCGTAACCCCAAATCTTGAAGTGGTCTAGATTTAGAACTTTTCCAGTCCACACCTCGTGAGGTGTTTTGGCAACCTTCTTTGTAGGGACTAGATTAAGGATATGGGCGGCAGTCTCTAAGGCATACCCCGAAAATGAGATTGGTAGCGAAGCTCGACTCATCATGGAACGAACCATGTCCTACAAGGCCCGATTGTGCCTCTAAGCTACACCATTCAACTGTGGTGTCCTAGGAGGTGTCAATTGTGAGATAATCCCACATTCCTTAAGATAGTTAAGGAACTCAATATTAAGATACTCACTACCACGATCGGATCGAAGCATCTTAATGTTCCTGGCCAACTGATTCTCCACTTCTTGCTTAAACTCTTTGAATTTCTCAAAGGTTTTTGACTTATGCTTGATTAAGTAGACATATCCATATCTACTAAAATCATCAGTAAAAGTCACATAGAAACGGTTAGCATCTCTTGTGGCAGTTCTAAAAGGTCCACACACATCTGTGTGTATGAGGTCCAACAAACCTTCACCCCTAGCACAAGTTCCAGTAAAAGGTGACTTTGTCATTTTACTAAGCAAACAAGATTCATAACTATCATTTGACTTTAGGTCAAATGACTCCAAGACTCCATCCTTTTGGAGTTGGCCTATGCGTTTCTTGCTTACATGTCCAAGATGACAATACCATAAAGATGCTTTATCTAAGCTTGTGGAAGAGTAAATACACAATACATTATTTCCTAGATTATCAAAACAGATACAGTTTCATACACGCCATCACAAGGTAATGCTTTAAAATAAGGAACATTATTAAAGAAAGCATCAATACTACCATTATTATTATCAAAATAAAAGGTAAAACCTTGTTTATACAATGCATGAAAGGAAATAACATTTCTTGCCATTTCTGGCGAATAATAACATTTATTCAAATCTAATGTAAACCCACTATTTAGCACTAAGGAATAAACTCCTATCTTGGTGACAGGTGAAGCTTTCCTGTTTCCCATGATCAAGTTTATCTTTCCCTACTCCACATTCTCACTTCTTCTTAGTCCCTGCAAATCACAACATATGTGAACACCATAACCTGTATCAAGGACCTAAGGCTTAAAATGAGGTGAGTTATTAGACAGTATAGTGTATATACTTGCATGGTTGGGTTTTACTTTCCCATCCTTCAAATCTTGCTGGTACTTTGGGCAGTTTCGCTTCCAGTGTGACTTTTCATGGCAATAGAAGCATTCAGCCTCATTAGGGTTAGCAGAAGGAGTGACAAAACTTTCTTGGTTTTTCTCGAAAAGGAGCCTTCAAGGGTCTTACCCTTGGTACCCTTAGAAGGGTTCTTTTTCTTCTTCCCTTTGCCATGCACGATTACCAAGACATTGGCCGCAGTTGGAGTAGGAGTAGGAGTAGTAACAACCAACTTACCCTTTAGACCACTTTCGGCGGTCTTCAAGAGTCCTTGAAGTTTGCTGAGGGTGACCTCTTCCTTGTTCATGTGATATGTCATGCATAATTGATCATAACACGATGGTAAGGAGTGCAAAATGATGTCTATTGCTAACTCCTTGTGGAAGTTCACATTCAGCTTCAGTAAACGGTCCACATACCTTTGCATTTTCTGCATGTGGCCCGTGATGGGTTCACCATCCTTCATTCGGGTTGTTATCAACGAGGAGATTATTTCATATCGCTCTTGACGAGCACTTTGATGGTAGCGGTCCATTAAGACCTGGTGCATCTCAAAAGGATAATAATCCTCATAGGACTTTTGGAGCTCGACTGTCATGGTGGCCATCATTATGCATGCCACTTTTGTAGCATCTCTTTCATGTACCTCATATTCAGCAAGCTCTTCAGGAGTAGCAGTTGGCTCGGGTACCTTCAACTCCTTGTCGAGAACATGTTCTTTGTTCTCATACCGAGTGACCATCCTGAGGTTTCTGATCCAATCTGTAAACTTGGATCCATCAAAGATGACTCTCCCACAAAGATTAATGAGAGAGAAGGAGCTAGTAGGGTTTGAGCCAGAAGCAGTGTTATTGGAAGACATCTGAAAAGAAGAGGGAATAGATTAGATTAGATTTAGAGATAGTCCTTAATAAAACACCCAAATGTAATATTAATGCTAGGACCCAACACAATATTTTATAACTTAGAAGAGGGATGTCGTAATCTAAGCTATAAGATACTATGATAAACATTAAGTCACCCTTTACCTACCTTGTTAAGTTCAAGTTAGTGTGCCGGTTAACCACACACGCTCCACTAACGACTTAAACAAAGTGTAAAGTGTAATTTCATGGATTAGCACCTTAGTCACATTTTCCTAAAATAACTAAGATTGGGAATTCAATGAAGTTTAGTTACTTTAGTATTATCATTATACTTTTAAAGAGAATTTATAAGTCCTTGTCCTACTAGTTCGGCTAACGACCCTCCACCGATCAAGTAAGCGGTGGGTGAGAGTGGACACCCATTAAGTTGCCATTTTATAGGCAACAACCTTATACCCCCTTATAGAGCGGCTTCGTGAATGAGGCGTACTAGCGGTAAGACGACTTGATCTAATATATATATATATATATATATATATATATATATATATATATATATATATATATATATATATATATATTATTGACTTATAATATTATGGAGTATAAGGGTTGAATTTTAACTTTTCAAATTCTAAGGGTTACAATTAAAGTTTTAATCATGACTTTACTTGTTCCAAAACTTGAGGGCAAGTTTTGTAAACTTTCAAAACTTTTCATTTCTTATAACTTATGAATTGAATTGAGTATTAAAATGAAGACTTTTCATTTTTCTAACTCTTGTGTTCTTTTAATGGTTTTAATTCAAGTATGACTCTTGGTTTTCCATAACTTGAGGACAAGTTATGGACTCCATTAAAACACATTATGATCAAGAATTAAACTACCAAGTAGGTTACAAACAATTCCTATGATAATCTAATCCTCATAAGTTCAAGAACATAAATATGAACATTTCAAGAATCATAAATTACTCATAAAACTTGTAATTTATGATTATATCCATTGTAAATGGATTAGCATAAACATTACACCATCTAAAACAAGTTTTATAACACCAAAACAGTTTAGGGTAATGTTTCTAGTCCATTTCCAGCAGCAAAAGTCGAAAATCTGCATTCTAAGGCTTCTACTCGTCAAGTGCACGAACCTACTCGACGAGTAAGGTGAATTTAGTCACGAACTCGGCGATTTCATCATGCAGACATCAAGAAAATTGACTTTTTTCACTATTTTGCATCAAGTATCAAACAAACAAGCCTAGGCTTTGATACCACTGATGGATTTTGAGCATTCTAACACTCCTATGGTGTACATGCAACCCTAGAATCCTTGGATGTATGTTTGACTAAGATACATACAAATAATTATTTTTCCAAGGTTCTTATCCTATCTAGAATGCCATGGGGGAACTTCAATCAAATAAAGCTAGTAGAATTACTTACCTTGTAGTTGTAGTTGATTGCTTGGAGTTTTAGAGCCTAGCACCAATAGTGTAGATGCCTCAAATGGAAATCACAAATCACCACAAACTTTGGAACTTAGAGAGAATAGTAATCACCTTCTTGAAATCGGCCCTCTCACTTTACTCACCACAACTAGTGTCATTTCAAGAACCAAAGCCTCCTTTATATAGTGTGGTGGATTAGGGTTACATCCATGTAAACCCTAATACCCATGTCTTTTCATTTCCATGATGTCCATGGGTTAAAGCTCCATGGAGTATCCATGGACTTTCCATGCAAGCCTACCCCATTCCAAATAAGCATTTGCCCAAACTATATAAATACAAGAGCCTATATTTAATTAGTAATACTTTTGATCTCTAAATTAATCCTAGATTAATTATAGATCAATACTAATTAAATAATATGTTTTTATATTAATATATTAGAACTTATAATATATTAATAAATCATAACTTATACTATTCTCCAAAGATTATCCATAAATTGTTCAGGTGAAGTGCAACCCAAATGGACCATGCTGGGTCGGGTCAAGTACATACCAAATATAGTTATGTACTTAGAAACTATAAACAATATATATTTAGGTGGAGGAGAGCCTAAACTACACTGAGAGGCCCGTGCCGATTTTTGATTGGAAGACCAACTTCCTTTGAAACAAGGAGGTGAAGTTAGTAAAGGTGCAATGGTAGCACCGAAAGGCCTCTGAATGGACATGGGAACCGGAGGATGAGATGCGAGATCAGTATCCGGACTTATTTGCGTCAGTAGACTTCGAGGATGAAGTCTAGTTCAAGAGGGGGAGATTTGTAACATTTGTTCTAGGTATCATTTAATTTTTCATGTTTTAGGGTTATATGCTAGGACTCAACGAGTTGGGGAGCTCCAACTCGTAGAGTAGAGATCATTTATGAGGACGCGAGATTTAGATCCTACTCGACGATTCAGAAGGCCCCGACTCGACAAGTAGGCGTTTTAAAGGCAAACCCTAATTTTTAGGGTTTGCACCCTATATAAAGGACTTAATCCGCCTCTTGTGGCCTCCCTTACCACTACACTACCCAGAGAAGAAACCTTAAGCCGTTTTTTGCTATCTCCTTGTGATTAAGAGGCTAAGAGAGGGTTTTTGGTGCGTTTTGTTGAAGGAGTTTGAAGGTTGAGAAGCTTGGAGCGGGAAGGATATTGTAGATCCGACATCTACAATGTTTAGACACCCATTTGAAGGTAACAAGTTGTTATCTTGATAATTCTAGCATTAGATCCCCTTTTTCTTGGGACTTAGTCCATTTCTAGTATATTTGTGAAGCATTTCGGGTGTTGGGTAAGATCTGGAGTTGGAACTTTAGATCTGGACTGCTCTACGTCCTTAGAGTCATAAAGTTTCTAAATTTATCAAGCTTGGTCCTTTTCTTTGGCTAAAATGTGACAACCCTATATTTTCCAAAAGCAACGTAACACTCAAAAGTCAAATACAACGAAACTATTTGGAATCAACGAAATTAGCCTCAAAAATAAAGTATTCAAATATCTAAATTGGGATGCATCAAATGTTAGATATCGTGCCAAGGTTTCCAAAAACATAAAGAACAATCGAAACCGGGTTATAATGAAGAAACTATGACCACTCAATTATTCACGACACACCCGGTAAAACATTATTTAACGTAAATAGCGAAATTCCAATAATATGCCTTTTAGCCTTAAGTATCTAAACAAAAGTCGTAGAGTTCGTACATAAAAAGATCGCCCATATTGGACCTCGTATAAAGAAGTTACGAATTTTCTAAGTTTCGTAACAGCGGTAGAGAGCTAAAAACTCGAATTAAAGATTAGATGATATTTAGCTAACGCAACCTAAACGAGAGTTGAAGGTCTCCACAGTAGGAGTAAGATGATAAAAAGACACACAAAAACAGACGTCGGATAAAGAAGTTATGAATTTTTAACGGACTTTAGCAGTCCCGGCCTATTAAAAACATAGCATTAAAATAATGTCAAAACTAGCCGACGGAGTCTAAATGAAAGTTATAGAGAATAATCTCACCTACGTGTGGATATAAAGACTGCGAAAAACGGAACCCGTACGTGAAAGTTACGGAATTTAAAAGATGGAAGCCAGAATTACGCCCAACGTAATTCAAGAGTACACCCAGCGTACTCAGGTGCAGGGTCGAGTCCCATCGGCTGTAAGCTCTACGCCTAGCTAGACCCGAGTCGTAAGCCATGACACAAAGTTACGCCCAGCGTAACGCGTACGCCCAGCGTACTCCGGTGTTACGCCCAGCGTACTCGCGCCTTCAGCCCTATAAATAGAAGGCATAAACTCCGGATTTTGGCACATCTCTCTCAAACTTTCACTCACTCTCACACAATCTTACGCACCAGAGGCCATCCCGACACCCTCGGTTCCACACTCGAGCCCCCGACAAAGGTTCTACACTACCGAGATCCTCGAGAAGCTCGAAGACGCAGCTTTCCGCAGTTGAAGTTCTGCCCGACTCTAGCCTCACTCTCTTCAAACCGAACAAGTGAGTTCATACCCCTACTTTTCAAGTCTTTTCATGTTTTAGGGGGGGGGGGGGAATACAAGTACAATACAAGAAAACGTAACACTTTATAAATGCAACATCTATTTTATTGTTATTCGATACCAACATTTTATTTCATAAAGTTTAGTATTTCACCAAGTTATCTTCACCAAATGGAACATACTTTTAGAAAAACTATAATGGGTATAGTTTGCGAGTTATTCATATATTCTTACGTATACATCTTGAAAAACCAATTACTTTCATCTAAAGTGAATTAGAGTCTTTCTTATCGTAAATCTATTTATACTAAGTGACGTGAGATATTCAACTTCAACGTACTTTTAAGTATGCATTTCAAGTCCTGTATTATAAGCCATAATCTCTGGGAAGGAGAACGTGATACTTATGTATAGATCTATACGGGATTGACAACCCCACACCTAAACTGTTAGCTACAGTTAGACCGGCAGGTCTTGGGTGACAAATGTCATAACACTACAACACCTGAAGAATGTTGTTATAGGCAGTCTGTGTCAATAGTATGGTTATAAGACTCACACGAAAGTATAAAAACAAGCTTGATTTACGAGATTCATATATGCATTCAGTATTTACATTATTTTGAGTACAAAACATATCTTTATCATTTAAGTACGAAAGATACTAACGCCCTCCAACCTTGGGAACTTTTCAAACTATATGTGGAAAATAATGGATTTTTTGAAAACTACGTTCATCTATTTTCTTCCAAAAAGACATACTTTTTCAGTACAAAACACTTATGAACTCACCAACTTTGTTGTTGACACTTTTTTCGAAACCACTTGTATTTCTCAGGGAATCAGTAATACAAGTAACTACCAGCTTTTGAAGAAGGAACGCTAAGGCGTTTATTATCAAACATTTTAAATCATCATATTGTAATATTCTTTTGGGAAAAATGTATAACGCAACAATGTACGTTTTTATTATATATATGATGATTGTGTTACTTTCTTTACGATATTCAATTGTTATGATGCTACATGAAGTCATCAACCCCCGAATGTTTCCGCCATTCTGGTTTGGGGGTGTGACAGATTGGTATTAGAGCATTGTTTATAGTGAACTAAGTATATCGAACCACATAAGATATACAAACTATAAATGCAAAGGGGACCAAAAACCCTCTGACAAAACGTTTTCGTAAACAATATATTTTCTTTTAAAAATATACATTTTTACACGCATGCATCGGTCTCGTATCATAACAAAGTTTACTAAAAAGTATTAAGGCAAGTTGCGACACTACGATTGGGCCACTAGGTATGTAATCAAATCGAGAATAAATATAGCCTGATCAACTATATTTATACTGGATTTGACCAACGTACGTCGAGGAATGGTCGTAGTGGACAACAAGTCAAAAACTTACCAAATAAAATTTCTAGACTCGCAAATTTGAAATACTATAGGAGTATTGTTATAGAATAATATAATAGGACAATGAAAAACCTCCACACCAAATGGCCGGATTCCATATGCCGTTAAATAGAAATTTCTTTTCTTATAAAATTCTTATACCTCTATCCTAGTACAGACAAAATGGCCGGATTCCATATACCGGGAGATTCCTACTACCCAAACCAAGGTAACGGTGGATGGATAGAGGAAGATCCGGAAGAAGACCCAGAGGAAATCGAAGAGGAAGTCGAAGAGGAAGTCGGAGAAGAGTTCGATGTCGACGCGGAAGTCGAGGAGGAAGAAGAAGCTACGGATGGAACAGACTCCGAGCCGGAAGTAATCAACCCTCCCACTCCTCATCCTCTAGAAGTCAGAATAGGTTACCAAGGTCCCATTCCCATTTGGGGAAGCCATCTCTACGATTGGAGCCGCCAACTAGGTGTACGCCCTCCCTTTGGCATGTGTCGGGAGTTTTACAATGTCAGTGGGGGAGGCTCAGCTGATCGAGCACTTCCCATTATTATGGGCACAATAGCCACCCAGAACTACCAGTCGGACATCCAAGCGGCCAGAATTCGTGAGATCAATGCTGCTTCACAGGGTAACGCCGCAGACATCCGTCATCTGGACGGACTACACGAAAGTACCCAACTCCACACAGGGATGCTTCAAAGCCAAATGGTGACAGCACTTACAGAAATAAGAGAGATGAAGGAACAACAAGCGGTTCTTGAGAGGCGCTTAATGGGAGTTAAGCAATCGGATGCCGAGTCTAGCTCCAAACGCACAACACGCCGCAAGTAGGACTTGCCCAACTCCAACAATTTTGATATAGAATAGGACCTCGGATAAAGTTTTTCTTACTTTCTTTGAACTTGTAATCGGAGACCTCTAGATAGGTCAAAGTTTTCCTAATCACGAAGCATAATGTAATGCACCGTATGTGTGACATATATATATATATATA
Source organism: Lactuca serriola (assembly GCF_051521515.1). Lineage (NCBI taxonomy): Eukaryota > Viridiplantae > Streptophyta > Magnoliopsida > Asterales > Asteraceae > Lactuca > Lactuca serriola. Next base: position 115,670,898 of record NC_136414.1, on the reverse strand, counting down.
TATATATATATATATATATATATATATATATATATATATATATATATATATATATATATATGAAGTACTTCTTTACATACCTCTCGAAACTTATAGGATTATCTAAATTGCTATATCTACTTTGAAACCATTAACTAAAGTCAAAGCAAATTACAAGATACAACTAACCCTCTAGTGCACGATTGTCAAATCATTAGAAACTTACAGTCTTCATTATTATTTCTCTACCAGAACATGCCTCCTCGTAGATCATCACGCAGAAACTCAGTTCCAGCACCGCCTCCACCACCCCCTCCAACTATGGATGCAGCTATGTTCCAAAGTGTTGTAACAGTCGCTGTAACCGCAGCAATGGCACAAATGAGTAACAACGGGTCAGGAGGAGGATTAAACAGCTTTACAAATGGCCAAAGCCAAGGTCGTTCCAGGATATGTACTTACAAAGACTTCACCAACGGAAAACCTATTCCCTTTTATGGGAATGGGGGAGTGATGTTTCTATCCCAATGGATAGAGAAAACGGAAGCTGTGTTCGAAATTTGCGCATGCCCTGAAGAAAGCAATGTAAAATCTGTCGCGTTTACTTTCTGCGAACGAGCCCTGATGTGGTGGAACGGCCACGTCAAGACACTAACCCTAGTGGTGGCGAACTCCATGGGTTGGGAAAACCTGAAATGAATGCTCGTACGAGAGTACTGCCCAAGAGGCGAGATTCAGAAGCTCGAATAGGAATTGTGGGGCCTTACGATGGTAGGCTCGGACATCACAGGCTATACCAACAGATTCAGTGACATGATAATACTTTGCCCAGGAATGTTGATCCTGGAAAGCCAAAAGGTGGAAAGCTATATCTGGGGACTATCACCCCAACTTTCAAGGGAGTGTGTTAGCCTCCAAACCCATGACATTTGACAACGCCAAGGAACTGGCGCAATCTCTCGTTGATCATGGTGTCTGTCAAGGCGTCACGACCGTCGTCACTGAACCAACCAAAGGAAACAAAAACAACGACAACAATGCCAACAACAACAGCAAGAAGAAGTTCTAGAACAAGAGAAAGGGGCAAACTTCGCAAGAACCTTCAAAGAAACAAATGGTGGTGGTTCATGCCGCTACTGCTCCCACTACAACTCCTACTACCCCTGCGCCAACGAAACAATATGCAGGGAACCTGCCAAAGTGCAACAAATGCAACTACCATCACCACAGTAATTGCCGCGAGATGCACTGTAAAAACTGCGACAGGAAAGGGCACACTGCCCGTTTCTGTAAGACACCCGCACGACCAATCACTCAAGTTCTTGGTACTGGAATAAGCCAGGCATGTTATGGGTGTGGAGAAACCGGGCACTTCAAGAGGGATTGCCCCAAGGCAAAGAATGCTGGCGGTGTTGGGAATGTGCTGGCGATAGGACAAAATGAAGCAATAGCTGACCCCATGGTGGTTACAGGTACGTTTCTCCTTGACAACATTTATGCATGCATACTCTTTGACTGCGGTGTGGAGAGAAGTTTTGTGAGCCATAAATTCAAACACCTACTTAATCAAAAACCCCAACCACTCAATAAAATATTCACTGTAGAAATGGCAAATGGTAAAACGGAAAGCGCAAGCGATATGTACGTAGGGTGCACATTAAATTTAAATGAGCACTTATTTAAAATCGATCTTATGCCCATTTCAATAAGAAGTTTTGATGTCATCATCGGTATGGACTGGTTCAGCCTTCAGCATGCCGATATACTTTGTCACGAAAGGGCCGTTCGCCACAATCTGCCAAACGGCAAAACTCTTCTCATTTATGGTGACAAACCTAGTACAAATTTACAAATCATCTCCTGTGTTAAAGAACAAAAATATCTTCGCAAGGAATATCATGCCTTTCTAGCCCACATAGTAGACCAGAAACAAGAATCGAAGAACATTAAAGACATTCTGGAAGTCTGCAACTTCCCAGAAATCTTCCTAGAAGATCTTCCAGGGATCCCACCAGAACACCAAGTCGAGTTCAGAATCGACTTAATTCCCGGAGCTACTCCAGTAGCAAAGTCGCCATACCGTCTAGCCCCAGCCGAGATGCAGGAACTGTCCAGTCAACTAAACGAGTTGTTGAGCAAAGGCTTCATCAGACTGAGCTTCTCACCATGGGGAGCACCGGTCCTATTCGTGAAGAAGTAGGATGGATCTTTTCGCATGTGCATCGATTACCGGGAGCTGAACAAACTCACGATCAAGAACCGATATCCCCTACCGCGCATAGACGATTTGTTCGACCAACTACAGGGTGCAAGCTACTTCTCAAAAATCGATCTAAGATCTGGTTATCACCAACTGCGAGTGCTGGAAGGAGACATCCCCAAAACGGTATTCCGAACACGCTATGGTCACTACGAGTTTGTAGTGATGCCCTTTGGATTGAAAAATGCACCAGCAGTGTTCACGGACTTGATGAACTGGGTATGTCGTCCCTTCCTGGATAAATTCATGATCGTATTCATAGATGATATACTCATCTATTCAAGAAGCAAGGAAGAACACAACCAACACCTCTGCCAAGTCTTGGAAACATTGAGGGCAGAAAAACTATATGCAAAATTTTCAAAGTGTGAGTTTTGGATTCGGGAAGTAGATTTCCTAGGTCACGTAGTAAGCAAAGAGGGGATACATGTGGATCCTTCTAAGATCAAGGCAATAGAGAATTGGACGATCCCAAGAACCCCAATAGAAATCCGACAATTTTTGGGACTCTCCGAGTGTTACCGAAGATTCATACAAAACTTTTCGAAGATTGCTAAGCCACTTACCACCCTAACTCAGAAGAGTGTGACCTTCGACTAGGGAGAAAAACAAGACATCGCGTTTCAAACACTAAAGAGAGCCTTATGTAGTGCGCCCATCCTAACCTTACCAGAAGGAACGGAGGACTTCGTGGTCTATTGTAATGCGTCAAACCATGGACTTGGGTGTGTCCTGATACAACGAGGGAAGGTCATCGCCTACGCCTCAAGGCAACTAAACGACGCACGAGGTAAACTACACGACACATGATCTCGAGCTAGGAGCAGTCATTTTCGCTCTAAAGATATGGAGGCACTATCTCTACGGCAAAAAATGTACAATCTTCACCGATCATAAAAGCCTCCAGCATATCCTCAACCAGAAAGAAGTCAACATGAGACAAAGACGGTGGGTAGAACTACTAAATGATTACGAATGCAAAATTTGATATCATCCCGGAAAGGCTAACGTGGTGGCTGATGCACTCAGCCGAAAGGAATACTCGGGCCGCCGAGTGAAGTCTCTAACTATGACAATCCATTCACACCTGTACACACAAATCAAGGAAGCCCAAATAGAAGCCTTAAAATCCGAAAATATGACAGGGGAAGCCTTAAGGGGAATGGATAAGAATCTTGAAGTCAAGAGTGATGGAGTTCGTTACTTCATGGATCGGATCTAGACACCGAAGTTGGGCGGATTCAGAGAAGTCGTCTTGAATGTAGCCCATAAAACACGATACTCCATACATCCCGACTCCGATAAGATGTATTTGGACCTCAAGAAACTGTACTGGTGGCCGAACATGAAAGCCAAAATTGCTACCTACGCGAGCAAATGTCTAACGTGCGCCAAAGTCAAGGTGGAATACCAAAATCCCTCGGGATTGCTACAACAACCAGAAATACCCGAATGGAAGTTGGAGCGGATAACCATGGATTTCATAACCAAATTACCCAAGACGACAAGCGGACCTGACATGATCTAGGTGATCATCGACAGGTCAACTAAATCCGCGCACTTTCTACCAATCAAAGAAACGGATAAATTGGAGAAGCTAACTAGAACATACCTCAGAGAGATTGTACGGCTGCATGGTGTGCCCATATCCATTATCTCGGACCGAGATAGTAGATTCACCTCAAGGTTCTGGCAGTCGCTGCAAAGATCTCTAGGAACAAGACTAGACATGAGTACTGCTTATCACCCACAAACTGACGGCCAGAGTGAGAGAACCATACAAACCCTAGAAGATATGTTGAGATCTTGCGTAATTGATTTTGGCAAGGCATGGGACACCCATCTACCATTGGTCGAGTTTTCGTACAACAATAGCTACCACACTAGCATCAAGGCTGCTCCGTTTGAAGCCCTCTACGACCGTAAATGCAGATCACCTATGTGCTGGGCTGAAGTGGGTGACATACAACTAGCAAAAGGACAAGCAACAGACAACACACTCACTGGGCCAAAAATCATAAGGGAAACTATGGAGAAGATTGTTCAGATCCGGGAACGACTGAAAGCATCAAGGGACAGACAAAAGAGTTATGCGGATAAAAGACGGAAACCCTTGGAGTTCCAGGTTGGAGACCATGTCCTACTAAAAGTCTCGCCCTGTAAAGGATTAATACGTTTCGGAAAGCGTGGGAAACTGAACCCAATATACATTGGACCATTCGAGATCCTTTCCAGGATCGGTCCGGTGGCTTACAAACTTCGATTACCTCAGGAACTCCACAACATACACCCTACCTTTCACGTATCAAACCTAAAGAAGTTCTTGTCCGATGAGACCCTTGTCATCCCTCTGGACGAAATTGCAATAAATGAGAATCTCCAATTCGTAGAAGAACCAGTAGAGATCATGGATCGGGAAATTAAAAGAACTAAACAAAGTCGCATACCTATTGTAAAGGTCCGCTGGAACGCCAAGCGAGGACCTGAATACACCTGGGAACGCGAGGATCAGATGAAACAAAAGTACCTGTATCTCTTTCCTAACCCGTAAACTCAGTCTTAGATTAAATTTCGGGACGAAATTCCTCTAACGGGGGGATGATGTGACAATCCTATATTTTTTCCAAAAGCAATGTAACACTCAAAAGTCAAATACAACGAAACTATTTGGAATCAACGAAATTAGCCTCAAAAATAAAGTATTCAAATATCTAAATTGGGATGCATCAAATGTTAGATATCGTGCCAAGGTTTCCAAAAACATAAAGAGCTTTCGAAACCGGGTTATAATGAAGAAACTATGACCACTCAATTATTCACGACACACCCGGTAAAACATTATTTAACGTAAAAAGTAAAATTCCAATAAAATGCATTTTAGCCTTAAGTATCTAAACAAAATTCGTAGAGTTCGTTAAACTGAAAACATACATAAAAAGATTGCCCAGATTGGACCTCGTATAAAGAAGTTACGAATTTTCTAAGTTTCGTAACAGCGGTAGAGAGCTAAAAACTCGAATTAAAGATCAGACGATATTTAGCTAATGCAACCTAAAAGAGAGTTGAAGATCTCGACAATAGGAGTAAGATGATAAAAAGACAAACGAAAACATATGTCAGATAAAGAAGTTATGAATTTTTAACGGACTTTAGCAGTCTTGGCCTATTAAAAACATAGCATTAAAAATAAAGTCAAAACTAGCCGACGGAGTCTAAATGAAAGTTGTAGAGCATAATCTCACCTACGCGTGGATATAAAGAACGCGAAAAATGGAGCCCGTACGGGAAAGTTACAAAATTTAGAAGATGGAAGCCAGAATTACGCCCATCGTAATTCAAGAGTACGCCCAACGTACTCAGGTGCAGGGTCGAGTCCCATCGGCTGCAAGCTCTACGCCTAGCTAGACCCAAGTTGTAAGCCATGACGCAAAGTTACGCCCATCGAAACGCGTACGCCCAGCGTACTCCAGTGGTACGCCCAATGTACTCGCGCCTTCAGCCCTATAAATAGAAGGCGTAAACTCCGGATTTTGCACATCTCTCTCAAACTTTCACTCACTCTCACACACGCTTACGCACCAGAGGCCATCCCGACACCCTCGGTTCCACACTCGAGCCCCCGACGAAGGTTCTACACTACCGAGATCCCCGAGAAGCTC